>NC_068454.1:19146472-19163972 GCF_023373465.1 Oncorhynchus keta | reverse complement strand
TGTGTGTGTGTGTGGTTTCTGCTGTGTGTTTGGATTCCTGTGTGTGTGTGTGTGTGTGTGTGTGTGTGTGTGTGTGTGTGTGTGTGTGTGTGTGTGGATTCTGGTGTGTGTGTGTGTGTTCTGGTGTGTGTGGATTCTGTTTGTTTGTGCGTGTGTGTGTGGATTCTGGTGTGTGTGTGGATGCTGGTGTTTGTGTGTGTGTGTGTGTGGATTCTGATGTGTGTGTGGATTCTGGTGTGTGTGTGTGTGTGTGGATTCTGGTGTGTGTGGATTCTGGTGTGTGTGGATTCTGGTGTGTGTGTGTGTGGATTTTGGTGTTTGTATGTGGATTCTGCTGCGTGTGTGTGGTTTCTGCTGTGTGTGGATTCTGTTGTGGCTGTGTGTGGTTTATTCTGTGTGTGTTGTTTTTGCTGTGTGTGTGTGTGGTTTCTGTTGCGTGTGTGGTTTCTGTTGCGTGTGTGGTTTCTGCTGTGTGTGTGTGTGTGTGTGTGTGTGTGTTTTGCTGTGTGTGGATTCTGTTGTGGCTGTGTGTGGTTTCTTCTGTGTGTGTTGTTTTTGCTCTGTGTGTGTGTGATTTCTGCTGTCTGATTGTGTGTGGTTTCTGCTGTGTGTGTGTGTGTGGATTCTGCTGTGTATGTGTAGATTCTGTTGTGGCTGTGTGTGTGTGTTTCTGCTGTGTGTGTGTGTGTGTTTTTGTTCTGTAGTGTGTTTGTGTGGTTTCTCCTGTGTGTGTGTGTGTGGTTTCTCCTATGTGTGTGTGGTTTCTCCTGTGTGTGTGTGTGTATGTGTGTGGGTTCTCCTGTGTGTGTGTGTGTGTGTGTGTGTGTGTGTGTGTGGTTTCTCCTGTGTGTGTGTGTGTGTGGTTTCTCCTGTGTGTGTGTGTGTGGTTTCCCCTGTGTGTGTGTGTGCGTGTGGTTTCTCCTGTGTGGTTTCTCCTGTGTGTGTGTGTGTGTGGTTTCTCCTGTGTGTATGTGGGAAGGGGTCCTCCGTGGTCCTTCTGTGGCTCAGTTGGTAGAGCATGGCGCTTGTAACGCCAGGGTAGTGGGTTCGTTTCCGGGACCACCCATACGTAGAATGTATGCACACATGACTGTAAGTCGCTTTGGATAAAAGCGTCAGCTAAATGGCATATATTATTATTTATATTATAAAGGGGTGTGTGTGGTTTTGTTTTCTGCTGTGTGTGTGTGTGTGTTTCTGCTGTGTGTTTGTTGTTTCTGTTGTGTGTGTGTGTGTGGTTTCTGCTGTGTGTGTGTGATTTCTGCTGTGTGTTTGTGTGTGTGTGTGGTTTCCTGCTGTGTGTGTGTGGTTTCCTGCTGTTTTTGTGGTTTCTGCTGTGTGTGTGTGTGTGTGTGTGTGGTTTCTGCTGTGTGTGTGTGGTTTCTGCTGTGTGTGTGTGTGATTTCTGCTGTGTGTCTGGTTTCTGCTGTGTGTGTGGTTTGTGCTGTGTGTGTGTGTGTGTGTGTGTGTGACTTCTGCTGTGTGTGTGTGGTTTCTTCTGTGTGTGTGTGGTTTCTGCTGTGTGTGTGTGGTTTCTGTTGCGTGTGTGGTTTCTGTTGCGTGTGGTTTCTGTTGCGTGTGTGGTTTCTGCTGTGTGTGTGTGTGTGTGTGGTTTCTGCTGTGTGTGTGGTTTCTGCTGTGTGTCTGGTTTCCTGCTGTGTGTGTGTGTGGTTTATGCTGTGTGTTTGTGTGTGTTTATGCTGTGTGTGTGTGGATTCTGCTGTGTATGTGTGGTTTCTGTTGTGGCTGTGTGTGTGTGTGTGTATGTGTGTTTGTTCTGTGGTGTGTTTGTGTGTGGTTTCCGCTGTGTGTGTGTGTGGTTTCTGCTGTGTGTGTGTGGTTTCTGCTGTGTGTTTGGATTCCTGTGTGTGTGTGTGTCTGCTGTGTGCGTGTGGTTTCCTGCTGTGTGTGTGTGGTTTATGCTGTGTGTGTGTGTGGTTTGTGCTGTGTGTGTGGTTTGTGCTGTGTGTGTTTGATTTCTGCTGTGTGTGTGTGTGTGTTTTGCTGTGGTTTCTTCTGTGTGTGTTGCTTTTGCTGTGTTTGTGTGTGGTTTCTGCTGTGTGTGTGGTTTATGCTGTGTGTGTGGTTTATGCTGTGTGTTTGTGTGTGGTTTCTGCTGTGTGTGTGTGGTTTCTGCTGTGTGTGTGGTTTATGCTGTGTGTTTGTGTGTGTTTATGTTGTGTATGTGTGGATTCTGTTGTGGCTGTGTGTGTGAATGTGTGTTTGTTGTGTGTGTTTGTGTGTGTGTGTGTGTGTGTGTGTGTGTGTGTGTGTGTGTGTGTGTGTGTGTGTGTTTCTGCTGTGTGTGTGTGTGTGTGTTTTCTGCTGTGTGTGTGTGGTTTCTGCTGTGTGTGTGTGTGGTTTCTGCTGTGTGTGTGGTTTTGCTGTGTGTTTGTGTGTGGTTTCTGCTGTGTGTGTGGTTTATGCGGTGTGTTTGTGTGTGTTTGTTGTGTGTGTGTGGATTCTGCTGTGTATGTGTGGATTCTGTAGTGTGTTTGTGTGTGGTTTCCGCTGTGTGTGTGTGTGGTTTCTGCTGTGTGTTTGGATTCCTGTGTGTGTGTGTGTGTGTGTGTGTGTGTGTGTGTGTGTGTGTGTGTGTGTGTGTGTGTGTGTGTGTGTGTGTGTGTGTGTGTGTGTGTGTGTGTGTGGATTCTGGTGTGTGTGTGTGGATTCTGTTTGTTTGTGCGTGTGTGTGTGGATTCTGGTGTGTGTGTGGATGCTGGTGTTTGTGTGTGTGTGTGTGTGTGTGGATTCTGGTTTGTGTGTGGATTCTGATGTGTGTGGATTCTGGTGTGTGTGTGTGTGTGTGGATTCTGGTGTGTGTATGGATTCTGGTGTGTGTGGATTCTGGTGTGTGTGTGTGTGTGGATTTTGGTGTTTGTATGTGGATTCTGCTGCGTGTGTGTGGTTTCTGCTGTGTGTGGATTCTGTTGTGGCTGTGTGTGGTTTATTCTGTGTGTGTTGTTTTTGCTGTGTGTGTGTGTGGTTTCTGTTGCGTGTGTGGTTTCTGTTGCGTGTGTGGTTTCTGTTGCGTGTGTGGTTTCTGCTGTGTGTGTGTGTGTGTGTGTGTGTGTGTGTGTGTGTGTGTGTGTTTTTGCTGTGTGTGGATTCTGTTGTGGCTGTGTGTGGTTTCTTCTGTGTGTGTTGTTTCTGCTGTGTGTGTGTGTGGTTTCTGCTGTGTGTGTGTGTGTGTGTTTATGCTGTGTGTGTGTGTGGATTCTGCTGTGTATGTGTAGATTCTGTTGTGGCTGTGTGTGTGTGTTTCTGCTGTGTGTGTGTGTGTGTGTGTGTGTTTGTTCTGTAGTGTGTTTGTGTGGTTTCTCCTGTGTGTGTGTGTGTGGTTTCTCCTATGTGTGTGTGGTTTCTCCTGTGTGTGTGTGTGTATGTGTGTGGTTTCTCCTGTGTGTGTGTGTGTGTATGTGTGTAGGTTCTCCTGTGTGTGTGTGTGTGTGTGTGTGTGTGTGTGTGGTTTCTCCTGTGTGTGTGTGTGTGTGTGTGGTTTCTCCTGTGTGTGTGTGTGTGGTTTCTCCTGTGTGTGTGTGTGCGTGTGGTTTCTCCTGTGTGTGTGTGTGTGTGTGTGTGTGCGTGTGGTTTCTCCTGTGTGTATGTGGGAAGGGGTCCTCCGTGGTCCTTCTGTGGCTCAGTTGGTAGAGCATGGCGCTTGTAACGCCAGGGTAGTGGGTTCGTTTCCCGGGACCACCCATACGTAGAATGTATGCACACATGACTGTAAGTCGCTTTGGATAAAAGCGTCAGCTAAATGGCATATATTATTATTTATATTATAAAGGGGTGTGTGTGGTTTTGTTTTCTGCTGTGTGTGTGTGTGTGGTTTCTGCTGTGTGTTTGTTGTTTCTGTTGTGTGTGTGTGTGTGGTTTCTGCTGTGTGTGTGTGATTTCTGCTGTGTGTTTGTGTGTGTGTGTGGTTTCCTGCTGTGTGTGTGTGGTTTCCTGCTGTTTTTGTGTGGTTTCTGCTGTGTGTGTGTGTGTGTGTGGTTTCTGCTGTGTGATTGTGTGTGGTTTCCTGCTGTGTGTGTGTGGTTTCTGCTGTGTGTCTGGTTTCTGCTGTGTGTGTGGTTTCTGCTGTGTGTGTGTGTGTGTGTGTTTCTGCTGTGTGTGTGTGGTTTCTGCTGTGTGTGTGTGATTTCTGCTGTGTGTGTGTGGTTTCCTGCTGTGTGTCTGGTTTCTGCTGTGTGTGTGGTTTGTGCTGTGTGTGTGTGTGTGACTTCTGCTGTGTGTGTGTGGTTTCTTCTGTGTGTGTGATTTCTGCTGTGTGTGTGTGTGATTTCTGCTGTCTGATTGTGTGTGGTTTCTGCTGTGTCTGGTTTCCTGCTGTGTGTGTGTGTGTGGTTTCTGCTGTGTGTGTGGTTTGTGCTGTGTGTGTTTGATTTCTGCTGTGTGTGTGTGTGTGTGGTGGTTTCTTCTGTGTGTGTGGTTTCTGCTGTGTGTGTGTGATTTCCTGTGTGTGTGTGTGTGTGTGTGTGTGTGTGATTTCTGCTGTGTGTGTGTGTGTGTTTGTTCTGCTGTGTGTGTGTGATTTCTGCTGTGTGTGTGTGTGATTGTTCTTCTGTGTGTGATTTCTTCTGTGTGTGTGTGGTTTCCTGCTGTGTGTGTGTGGTTTCCTGCTGTGTGTGTGTGGTTTCTGCTGTGTGTGTGTGTGGTTTCTGCTGTGTGTGTGTGTGGTGTCTGCTGTGTGTGTGTGGTGTCTGCTGTGTGTGTGTGGTTTCTGCTGTGTGTGTGTGTGGTTTGTGCTGTGTGTGTGGTTTGTGCTGTGTGTGTTTGATTTCCGCTGTGTGTGTGTTTTGCTGTGGTTTCTTCTGTGTGTGTTGCTTTTGCTGTGTTTGTGTGTGGTTTCTGCTGTGTGTGTGGTTTATGCTGTGTGTCTGTTTTTCTGCTGTGTGTGTGTGGTTTCTGCTGTGTGTGTGTGGTTTCTGCTGTGTGTTTGTGTGGTTTCTGTTGCGTGTGTGGTTTATGCTGTGTGTTTGTGTGTGTTTATGTTGTGTGTGTGTGGATTCTGTTGTGGCTGTGTGTGTGTGTGTATGTGTGTTTGTTCTGTAGTGTATTTGTGTGTGTTTCTGCTGTGTGTGTGTGTGTGTGTGTGTGTGTGTGTGTTTGTTCTGCTGTGTGTGTGTGGTTTCTGCTGTGTGTGTGTGTGGTTTCTGCTGTGTGTGTGGTTTATGCTGTGTGTTTGTGTGTGGTTTCTGCTGTGTGTGTGGTTTATGCTG
Organism: Oncorhynchus keta; assembly: GCF_023373465.1. Taxonomy (NCBI): domain Eukaryota; kingdom Metazoa; phylum Chordata; class Actinopteri; order Salmoniformes; family Salmonidae; genus Oncorhynchus; species Oncorhynchus keta. The sequence goes on along the minus strand of NC_068454.1, from coordinate 19,158,747 downwards.
TGTGTTTGTGTGTTGATGTTGTGTGTGTGTGGATTCTGCTGTGTATGTGTGGATTCTGTTGTGGCTGTGTATGTGTGTGTGTATGTGTGTTTGTTCTGTAGTGTGTTTGTGTGTGGTTTCTGCTGTGTGTGTGTGTGTGTGTGTGTGTGTGTGTGTGTGTGTGTGTGTGTGTGTGGATTCTGGTGTGTGTGGATTCTGTTTGTTTGTGCGTGTGTGTGGATTCTGGTGTGTGTGTATTCTGTTGTGTGTGGATTCTGTTTGTTTGTGCGTGTGTGTGGATTCTGGTGTGTGTTTGGATTCCTGTGTGTGTGGATTCTGGTGTGTGTGTGGATGCTGGTGTTTGTGTGTGTGTGTGTGTGTGTGGATTCTGGTTTGTGTGTGGATTCTGATGTGTTTTGGTGTGTGTGTGTGTGTGGATTCTGGTGTGTGTGTGGATTCTGGTGTGTGTGGATTCTGGTGTGTGTGGATTCTGGTGTGTGTGTGTGTGTGTGTGTGGATTTTGGTGTGGGTGTGTGGTTTCTGCTGCGTGTGTGTGGTTTCTGCTGTGTGTGGATTCTGTTGTGGCTGTGTGTGGTTTATTCTGTGTGTGTTGTTTTTGCTGTGTGTGTGTGTGTGGTTTCTGTTGCGTGTGTGGTTTCTGTTGCGTGTGTGGTTTCTGCTGTGTGTGTGTGTGTGTGTGTGTGTGTGTGTGTGTGTGTGTGTGTGTGTGTGTGTGTGTGTGTGTGTGTGTGTGTGGATTCTGTTGTGGCTGTGTGTGGTTTCTTCTGTGTGTGTTGTTTTTGCTGTGTGTGTGTGGTTTCTGCTGTGTGTGTGTGTGTTTCTGCTGTGTGTGTGTGTGTGTGTTTATGCTGTGTGTGTGTGGATTCTGCTGTGTATGTGTAGATTCTGTTGTGGCTGTGTGTGTGTGTGTGTGTTTGTTCTGTAGTGTGTTTGTGTGGTTTCTCCTGTGTGTGTGTGTGTGTGTGTGTGTGTGTGTGTGTGTGTGTGTCTGTGTGTGTGGTTTCTCCTGTGTGTCTGTGTGTGTGGTTTCTCCTGTGTGTCAGTGTGTGTGGTTTCTCCTGTGTGTGTGTGTATGTGGTTTCTCCTGTGCGCGTGTGGTTTCTCCTGTGCGTGTGGTTTCTCCTGTGTGTGTGTGGGAAGGGGGTGTGTGTGGTTTTTGCTGTTTCTGCTGTGTGTGTGTGTGGTTTCTGCTGTGTGTTTGTTGTTTCTGTTGTGTGTGTGTGTGGTTTCTGCTGTGTGTGTGTGATTTCTGCTGTGTGTGGGTGTGTGTGTGTGGTTTCCTGCTGTGTGTGTGTGGTTTCCTGCTGTGTGTGTGTGGTTTCCTGCTGTGTGTGTGTGGTTTCCTGCTGTGTGTGTGTGGTTTCTGTTGTGTGTGTGTGTGTGTGTGTGTGTGTGTGTGTGTGTGTGTGTGTGTGTGTGTGTGTGTGTGTGTGTGACTTCTGCTGTGTGTGTGATTTCTGCTGTGTGTGTGTGTGTGATTTCTGCTGTCTGATTGTGTGTGGTTTCTGCTGTGTGTGGTTTCTGTTGTGTGTGTGGTTTCTGCTGTGTGTGTGGTTTCTGCTGTGTGTCTGGTTTCCTGCTGTGTGTGTGTGTGTGGTTTCTGCTGTGTGTGTGGTTTCTGCTGTGTGTGTGGTTTCTCCTGTGTGTGTGTGTGTGGTTTTGCTGTGTGTGTGGTTTCTGCTGTGTGTGTGTGTGTGGTTTCTCCTGTGTTTTTGGTTTCTCCTGTGTGTGTGTGGTTTCTCCTGTGTGTGTGTGTGTGTGTGTGTGTGTGTGTGTTTCTGCTGTGTGTGTGGTTTCTCCTATGTGTGTGGTTTCTCCTGTGTGTGTGGTTTCTCCTGTGTGTGTGTGTGTGTGTGTGTGTGTGTGTTTTCTCCTGTGTGTGTGTGTGTGGTTTTTGCTGTGTGTGTGCTTTCTCCTGTGTGTGTGTGTGGTTTCTCCTGTGTGTGTGTGTGTGTGTGTGTGTGTGTGTGTGTGTGTGGTTTTTGGTGTGTGTGTGTGTGTGTGGTTTCTCCTGTGTGTGTGTGTGTGTGTGTGTGGGTTTCTCCTGTGTTTGTGTGCGTGTGGTTTCTCCTGTGTGTGTGTGTGTGTGTGTGTGTGTGTGTGTGTGTGTGTGTGTGTGTGTGTGTGTGTGTGTGTGCATGTGCATGTGCATGTGGTTTCTCCTGTGTGTGCGCGTGTGGTTTCTCCTGTGTGTGTGTGTGTGCATGTGGTTTCTCCTGTGTGTGTGTGAGTGTGTGTGCGTGTGGTTTCTCCTGTGTGTGAGTGTGCGTGTGGTTTCTGCTGTGTGTGTGTGTGTGTGTGTGTGTGTGTGTGTGTGTGTGTGTGTGTGTGTGTGTGTGTGTGTGTGTGTGTGTGTGGTTTCTGGTGTGTGTGTGGTTTCTGCTGTGTGTGTGTGTGTGGTTTCTGCTGTGTGTGTGGTTTCTGCTGTGTGTGTGGTTTCTGCTGTGTGTGTGTGGTTTCTGCTGTGTGTGTGTGGTTTCTGCTGTGTGTGTGTGTGTGTGTGTGTGGTTTCTGCTATGTGTGTGTGTGTGGTTTCTGCTGTGTGTGTGTGTGTGTGTGGTTTCTGCTGTGTGTGTGTGTGTGTGGTTTCTGCTGTGTGTGTGGTTTCTGCTGTGTGTGGTTTCTGCTGCGTGTTTTTGCTTTCCCTCCTTTGTGTGTGTGTGTGTGTGTGTGTGTGTGTGTGTGTGTGTGTGTGTGTGTGTGTGTGTGTGGTTTCTCCTGTGTGCGTGTGGTTTCTCCTGTGTGTGCGTGTTGTTTCTCCTGTGTGAGTGTGCGTGTGGTTTCTCCTGTGTGTGTGTGTGGGAAGGGGGTGTGTGTGGTTTCTGCTGTGTGTGTGTGTGTGTGTGTGTGTGTGTGTGTGTGTGTGTTTCTGCTGTGTGTGTGTGTGTGTGGTTTCTGCTGTTTGTGTGTGTGTGTGGTTTCTGCTGTGTGTGTGTGTGGTTTCTGCTGTGTGTGTGTGTGTGTGTGTGTGTGTGTGTGTGTGTGTGTGTGTGTGTGTGTGTGTGTGTGTGTGTGTGTTCTGCTGTGTGTGTGTGTGTGTGTGTGTGTGTGTGGATTCTGCTGTGTGTGTGTGTGTGTGGTTTCTGCTGTGTGTGTGTGTGTGTGTGTGTGTGTGTGTGTGTGTGTGTGTGTGTGTGTGTGTGTGTGATTCTGCTGTGTGTGTGTGGTTTCTCCTGTGTGTGTGTGTGGTTTCTCCTATGTGTGTGTGTGGTTTCTCCTGTGTGTGTGTGTATGTGTAGGTGTGTGGTTTCTTCTGTGTGTGTGGTTTTTGCTGTGTGTGTGGATTATGCTGTGTGTGTGTGTGTGTGCGTGTGTGGTTTCTCCTGTGTTTTTGGTTTCTCCTGTGTGTGTGTGGTTTCTCCTGTGTGTGTGTGTGTGTGTGTGTGTGTGTGTGTGTGTGTGTGTGTGTGTGTGTGTGTGTGTGTGTGTGTGTGTGTGTGTGTGTGTGTGTGTGTGTGTTTTGGTTTCTCCTGTGTGTGTGTGGTTTCTCCTGTGTGTGTGTGTGTGTGTTTCTGCTGTGTGTGTGTGTGTGTGTGTGTGTGTTCTCCTGTGTTTTTGGTTTCTCCTGTGTGTGTGTGTTTTCTCCTGTGTGTGTGTGTGTGTGTGTGTGTGTGTGTGTGTGTGTGTGTGTGTGTGTGTGTGTGTGTGTGTGTGTGTGTGTGTGTGGTTTCTCCTGTGTGTGTGTGGTTTCTCCTGTGTGTGTGTGTGTGGTTTCTCCTGTGTGTGTGTGTGGTTTCTCCTGTGTGTGTGTGTGGTTTCTCCTATGTGTGTGTGTGTGGTTTCTCCTATGTGTGTGTGTGGTTTTTGCTGTGTGTGTGGATTATGCTGTGTGTGTGTGTGTGTGTGTGTGTGTGGTTTTTCTCCTGTGTTTTTGGTTTCTCCTGTGTGTGTGTGGTTTCTCGTGTGTGTGTGTGTGTGTGTGTGTGTGTGTGTGTGTGGGCTCTCTCCTGTGTGTGTGTGTGTGTGTGTGTGTGTGTTTTCTCCTGTGTGTGTGTGTGTGTGTGTGTGTGTGTGGTTTCTCCTGTGTGTGTGTGTGTGTGTGTGCGTGTGGTTTCTCCTGTGTGTGCGCGTGTGGTTTCTCCTGTGTGTGTGTGTGTGTGTGTGTGTGCATGGTTTCTCCTGTGTGTGCGCGTGTGGTTTCTCCTGTGTGTGTGTGTGTGTGTGTGTGTGCGTGTGGTTTCTCCTGTGTGTGTGTGCGTGTGGTTTCTTCTGTGTGTGAGTGTGCGTGCGGTTTCTCCTGTGTGTGTGCGTGTGGTTTCTCCTGTGTGTGTGTGTGTGTGTGTGTGGGTGTGTGTGGGTGTGTGTGTGTGGTTTCTCCTGTGTGTGTGTGGTTTCTCCTGTGTGCTTGTGGTTTCTTCTGTGTGTGCGTGTTGTTTCTCCTGTGTGAGTCTTCGTGTGGTTTTTGCTGTGTGTGTGGTTTTTGCTGTGTGTGTTGTTTCTGCTGTGTGTGTTGTTTCTGTTGTGTGGATTCTGGTGTGTGTGTGTGTATTCTGTTGTGTGTGGATTCTGTTTGTTTGTGCGTGTGTGTGTATTCTGTTGTGTGTGTATTCTGTTTGTTTGTGCGTGTGTGTGTATTCTGTTGTGTGTGTATTCTGTTTGTTTGTGCGTGTGTGTGTATTCTGTTGTGTGTTTGGATTCCTTTGTGTGTGTGTGTGTGTGTGTGTGTGTGTGTGTGTGTGTGTGTGTGTGTGTGTGTGTGGATTCCTGTGTGTGTGTGGATTCCTGTGTGTGTGTGGATTCCTGTGTGTGTGTGTGTGTGTGTGTGTGGATTCCTGTGTATGTGTGTGTGTGTGTGTGTGTGGATTCCGGTGTGTGTGTGATTCCGGTGTGTGTGTGTGGATTCCTGTGTGTGTGTGGACTCCTGTGTGTGTGGATTCTGGTGTGTGTGGATTCTGGTGTGTGTGGATTCTGGTGTGTGTGGATTCTTGTGTGTGTGGATTCTGGTGTGTGTGTGTGTGTGTGTGTGTGTGTGTGTGTGTGTGTGTGTGTGTGTGTGGATTCTGGTGTGTGTGTGTTTGGATTCTGGTGTGTGTGTGTTTGGATTCTGGTGTGTGTGTGTTTGGATTCTGGTGCGTGTGTGTTTGGATTCTGGTGTGTGTGTATGTGTGGATTCTGGTGTGTGTGTGTGTGTGTGGATTCTGGTGTGTGTGTGGATTCTGGTGTGTGTGTGTTGATTCTGGTGTGTGTGTGTGTGTGTGTGTGTGTGGATTCTGGTGTGTGTTGATTCTGGTGTGTGTGTGTGTGTGTGTGTGTGTGTGTGTGTGTGTGTGTGTGTGTGTGTGTGTGTGTGTGTGTGGATTCTGGTGTGTGTGTGTGTTTGGATTCTGGTGCGTGTGTGTTTGGATTCTGGTGTGTGTGTGTGTGTGTGGATTCTGGTGTGTGTGTATGTGTGGATTCTGGTGTGTGTGTGGATTCTGGTGTGTGTGTGTGTGTGTTGATTCTGGTGTGTGTGTGTGTGTGTGTGGATTCTGGTGTGTGTGGATTCTGGTGTGTGTTGATTCTGGTGTGTGTGTGTGTGTGTGTGTGTGTGTGTGTGTGGATTCTGTTGTGTGTGGATTCTGTTGTGTGTGGATTCTGGTGTGTTTGTGTGGTGGCTGCTGCATCTGTGACGACAGCAGTGTCAGCAAGAGGCCCAATTAGTGTCTCGTTAGTGTGTGATTGTAGGCAGACTGTGATTGACAGGTCCTGCTGTGTGTGTGTTGGTGTGTGTGTGCGCACTGTGCAGCTCTAGTGAAAGACTGATGTCAGTATAACTAGCTACACCAGGGAAAGTGAAGAGAGTAAGTTTAGCTATTCTAGTTCTCAGCCAACACTGCACGATTGGAAAGGACTCGATACACTAGTTTCCCTTTCAATCAGTCACTCGGTATAACGTACTACGGGGAGTCAGCGACCAATCGTATTGTCCTGAAAACTGGTATCACGCCCAATGAATGCCAAGCCCGCCTTCAGAAACCCTTCATTCCTGGCAATAATACCAGGGCCCGTATTTTATTTCCTAAAGTCTTCAGTTCGCCTGAAAGTAGAACGTGTCACGCAATTTACAAACTTTTCAAGCACACGACAACTATTAGATTCGGCTCCGACTTAAGTGTCTTAGTGAGAGGAGAGTACTCACCCCCCTAGATGTTGTGAGGCTCATTACGGTTTCTCTGGCAGTGTTCAAAGTCCAGTTTCTGGGGATGATATACTACCCCTGGTTGGGTCTGGAGGGTTTTCTAAGTGTGAATAAGATGGCATCCATACGGAGGAGCCTAAAGCCCCACCCTTGGATTTGTCGGGGTAGAGTGAACCATTGGTGGCTAATGCTCCATTTGACGGAGCTGTGTTGTAGGGTGGCAGCACCTGGGGGTGGATTTGCCTTCTCCAAAAGCAGTGGAGTTCCTCCAGGTTTGGGGAAAGGTGTTTACCTCCTGTCATTGCTGTGCGAGTTAGCCTCCAGAGGCTAACAAGGGGGCTAATCTTAGCATGGTGCTTCTGAATAAACAGTGCCGGTTCTCCAGGGATCAGCTGGACAAGTGTGGCGGCCTGGTTGTTGAATGTGGTCACAATGCTGCAGAGGTATCATATCGATTTGCTGCAGAAGCTGAATAGGACCGTGGAGTTGCTGAAACCGGTTTTAGAGCTTCTTGGCGGAATCTGTGCTACAGCTCTATCTCACTGTACGATCCTGACTGTGGGGGAAAGTATGGGGTCGACGGTGGTGGCTCAGCGCCACTTCTGGTTGACGTTGCCCCAGATTCCTGAGAGGGACAGGCGTATGTATTTGGATGAGCCAGTTTTGTCAACAAGGTTACTTTGGCTCGGCTATGGAGTCCTTATAGGCTTGTTTCGAGGAGAAACAAAAACAGGACGCAGCTCTACGGGTCCCATGAAAATCCTTTGCGGGGGCTGTTCCCAAGGCGTGATGGAAAGGATCCAGGCCAGAGGTGGGTTGCCAAAGGGAGCCTTCAAGGTTGGTTTTTGACTGTCTTGGTGCATCTGGGCAGCGGTGGATATCTTGCGTGGTGAAAGCAGATTCTTCCGCGGCACGGTTTCTGGGTCTCGTTCAGAACTCTGTTCTGAATCATGCGTTTTTGTCCCAATAGAAGGGCGGTCACATTCTGGTTCTGTCTGGCATGGTTTCAGCTGGGGCACTCATGCCTTTTCTCTTGTGTATGCGGTTATTGGGTCTGATTGGGTCAGCATTCAGCACCATAGTACCCTCCAAGCACATCATTAAGCTGGAGGCCCTTTGTCTCAACCCCGCCCTGTGCAATTAGGTCCTGGACTTCCTGACGGGCCACCCCCAGGTGGTGAAGGTAGTAAACAACACCTCCACTTCACTGATCCTCAACACCGGGGCCCCACAAGTGTGTGTGCTCAGCCCCCTCCTGTACTCCCTGTTCACCCATGACTGCGTGGCCATGCACTTCTCCAACTCAATCATCAAGTTTGCAGACGACACAACAGCAGTGGGCTTGATTACCAACAACAATGAGACAGTCAGGAAAACAACTTCTCACTCAACGTCAACAAAACAAAGTAGATGATTGTGGACTTCCGGAAACAGCAGAGGGAGCACCCCCCCTATCCTCATCGACGGGACAGCAGTGGAGAAGGTGGACAGTTCCTCGGCATACGGACATCACGGACAAACTGAAATGGTCCACCCACATGGACAGTGCGCAACAACCTAGGAGGCTGAAGAAATTTGGCTTGTCACTTAAAACCCTCAAACTTTTACAGATGCACAATTGAGAGCATCCTGTCAAGGCCAAAAAATATCATCAAGGACAGCAACCACCCGAGCCACTGCCTGTTCACCCCGCTACCCCGCTACCATCACGAAGGGGATGTCAGTACAGGTACATCATAGCTGGGACCAAGAGACTGAAAAACAGCTTCTATCTTTATCTCAAAGCCATCAGACTGTTAAACAGTCATCACTAGCATAGAGAGGCTGCTGCCTACATACAGACTTGAAATCATTGGCCACTTTAATAAATGGATCACTAGTCAATTTAATAATGCCACTTTAATAATGTTTACATATCTTGCATTACTCATCTCATGTCTATACTGTGTTTTATACCATCTATTGCATCTTGCCTATGCCGCTCTGTCATTGCTCATCCATATATCCATATACTCATCCATCAATATATATGCGTATTCCATTCCTTTACATAGATTTGTGTGTATTAGGTACTTGTTGTGGAATTGTTAGATTACTTGCTAGATATCGCTGCACTGTCGGAAATAGCAGTATTTCGCTACACTCACAATAACATCAGCTTACCATGGTTTTATTTAACCTTTTTAACTAGGCAAGTCAGTTAAGAACAAATTCTTATATACAATGACGGCCAAACCCGGACGACGCTGGGCCAATTGTGCGCCGCCGTATGTGTCTCCCAATCACAGCCGGATGTGATACAGCCTGGATTTGATGGCCTCTGATAGCTGGGGTGCCTCTTGGGCTTCTGTTGCTTCGTCTGGACGTATCCTGTCCCTCCATCAGTTGTTTGAGGTATTCCTGTTGTGCCTAAGGACATTGACTCCTTGGAGGGACCCGGGTCTGCTGTTGCAGGGGGTTCTCATGGGCTAGGTAGTGCCCCGCAGGATGATCACGACAGTATCTCCTTTCTCCTGTTTCCTCCAGGATGCTGAAACGGGTACAAAAGTATCTATATCCACAGTAAAATGAGTCCTATATCGAAACAACCTGCATGGCCACTCAGCAAGGAAGAAGCCACTGCTAAAAACCGGCATAATAAAGCCAGACTACGGTTTGCAACTGCACATGGGGACAAAGATCGTACTTTTTGGAGAAATGTCCTCTGATTAAACAAAAATAGAACTGTTTGGCCGTAATGACCATCGTTATGTTTGGAGGAAAAGGGGGAGGCTTGCAAGCCGAAGAACACCATCCCAACCGTGAAGCACGGGGGTGGCAGCATCATGTTGTGAGGGTGCTTTGCTGCAGGAGGGACTGGTGCACTTCACAAAATAGATGGCATCATGAAGTAGGACAATTATGTGGATATATTGAAGCAAAATCTCAAGACATTAATCAGGAAGTTAAAGCTTGGTCGCAAATGGGTCTTCCAAATGGCTTAAGGACAACAGGGTCAAGGTATTGGAGTGGCCATCACAAAGCCCTGACCTCAATCCCATAGAACATTTGTGGGCAGAACTGAAAAATCTTGTGTGAGCAAGGAGGCCTACAAACCTGACTCAGTTACACAAGCTCTGTCAGGAGGAATGGGCCAACATTCCCCCAACTTATTGAGTGTATGTAAACTTCTGACCCACTGGGAATGTGATAATAATAATATAATAATAATATATGCCATTTAGCAGACGCTTTTATCCAAAGCGACTTACAGTCATGTGTGCATACATTCTACGTATGAAAGACAAAAGCTGAAATAAATCATTCTCTCTACTATTATTCTGACATTTCACATTATTGAAATAAATTGGTGATCCTAACTGACCTAAGACTAATTTTTACTAGGATTAAATGTCAGGAATTGTGAAAAACTGAGTTTAAATGTACTTGGCTAAGATGTATGTAAACCTCCGACTTCAACTGTATATAGGCCACAAGATGGGCTGTTTGTAATAGGTGAATTGCCCTTTGTGAGTTCAGCCGTACACACGGTTGTCTGACCAACAAAATGCAAATTAAATGCTGAATGTAGTTGTCAGGGTTTTCCTGTGGTGAAGTAGAGGACCAAAACGCAGCGTGGTTATATTGACCCTATGTTTAATAAAAACAGATAAACATGAACACTACAAAACAATAAACGTGGAAACCCAAAAACAGCCCTATCTTGTGCAAAACACAGAGACAGGAACAATCACCCACAAAACCCAACACAAAACAGGCTACCTAAATATGGTTCCCAATCAGAGACAATGACTAACACCTGCCTCTGATTGAGAACCATATCAGGCCAAACATAGAAATAAACAAACCAGACACACAACATAGAATGCCCACCCAGCTCACGTCCTGACCAACACTAAAACAAGGAAAACACATACGAACGATGGACAGAACGTGACAGTATTAGCCTAGTTATTTATTCATGCATGCAAACAAAAATACTGAATAGCAGTTTGGCTTAGAATAATAATAATAATAATAATAATATATGCCATTTAGCAGACGCTTTTATCCAAAGCGACTTACAGTCATGTGTGCATACATTCTACGTATGGGTGGTCCCGGGAATCGAACCCACTACCCTGGCGTTACAAGCGCCATGCTCTACCAACTGAGCTACACAGTAGTAGGCCTAGTAAACAAAATATCAGATTGATTTAAAGGCATGACACAATCTATATTTAGGCTAATTCCATTAACAGTAAACGAACACAGTAAATAAAAGGCCAATGGAGATCCAACTAATCCAAACAACATAAGTTTTTGGACAGAACCTGCGGCTAGGGTAGGATTTTAGGCTAACCTGGGCTGGCTCGGCTCCTCTATACCAAGATCAACAGGAACACTTGGAGGTTGAGCCATTATCCTGGCGGCACTTGTGGAAGGGTGGGTCGGCTCTGCACATGGAGCTAGCTGAGCTCGGGAGCATCATTGCACTTAGGGGAAAAGTACCCAAACGTCATACTTGAGGAAAAGTAAAGATACCAGTAAAATAATACTTGAGTAAAAGGCTAAAAGTATTTGGTTTTAAATATACTTAAATATCAAAAGTAAATGTAATTGCAAAAATATTCTTAAGTATCAAGTTAGTGGAAATCATTTCAAATTCCATTTCAAATTTCTTATATTAAGCAAATAAGATGGCACCATTTTCTTGTTGTTTTTCAATGTACAAATAGCCAGGGGCACACTCCAACACTCCAACACTCCAACATTCCAACACTCCAACACTCCAACATTCGGACATCATTTACAAACAAAGCATGTGTGTTTAGTGAGTCCGCCAGATCAGATTCCGTGAGGATGACCAGGGATCTTGATAAGTGCGTGAATTGGACCTGTCCTGCTAACCATTAATAATGTTTCACCCAACAGTACATTTGTTTCTTTAGGAATGTAGTGAACTATATATAAAGTACAGATAACAAAAAAAAGACTTGACTAGTTTTTAAAAGTGTTTTTACTTAAGTATGTTACACCACTGATTATCGCTGCTGGGCTTGGTGGCGGCCTTTGTGGTTTGATGTTTCTTCTCTATGCTCTCTCCAATTTCTGATATCCATCGTGGCAGATTAACTGGTTTGAGCTAGCTAAGGCTAATAACACTAACACTTTTTACAGCTAGTTAAGGCTAATAACACTAACACTTTTTACAGCTAGCTAAGGCTAATAACACTAACACTTTTTACAGCTAGCTAAGGCTAATAACATTAACTCTTTTTACAGCTAGCTAAGGCTAATAACAATAACACTTTTTACAGCTAGCTAAGGCTAATAACAATAACACTTTTTACAGCTAGCTAAGGCTAAGAACACTAACACTTTTTACAGCTAGCTAAGGCTAATAACAATAACACTTTTTACAGCTAGCTAAGGCTAATAACACTAACACTTTTTACAGCTAGCTAAGGCTAATAACAATAACATTTTTTACAGCTAGCTAAGGCTAATAACAATAACACTTTTTACAGCTAGCTAAGGCTAATAACACTAACACTTTTTACAGCTAGCTAAGGCTAATAACAATAACACTTTTTACAGCTAGCTAAGGCTAATAACAATAACACTTTTTACAGCTAGCTAAGGCTAATAACAATAACACTTTTTACAGCTAGCTAAGGCTAATAACAATAACACTTTTTACAGCTAGCTAAGGCTAATAACAATAACACTTTTTACAGCTAGCTAAGGCTAATAACAATAACACTTTTTACAGCTAGCTAAGGCTAATAACACTAACACTTTTACAGCTAGCTAAGGCTAATAACAATAACATTTTTTACAGCTAGCTAAGGCTAATAACAATAACACTTTTTACAGCTAGCTAAGGCTAATAACACTAACACTTTTTACAGCTAGCTAAGGCTAATAACAATAACACTTTTTACAGCTAGCTAAGGCTAATAACAATAACACTTTTTACAGCTAGCTAAGGCTAATAACAATAACACTTTTTACAGCTAGCTAAGGCTAATAACAATAACACTTTTTACAGCTAGCTAAGGCTAATAACAATAACACTTTTTACAGCTAGCTAAGGCTAATAACAATAACACTTTTTACAGCTAGCTAAGGCTAATAACAATAACACTTTTTACAGCTAGCTAAGGCTAATAAC
>NC_068454.1:19033972-19138972 GCF_023373465.1 Oncorhynchus keta | reverse complement strand
TTACACTGTCCTCTGAACGGAAAAGGAGATGAAAGTGTGTTCTTGTTTCAGTTGTCTCCGATTTACTTGGAAAAGATGAAAGTGTGTTCTTGTTTCAGTTGTCTCCGATTTACACTGTTTCAGTTGTCTCCGATTTACACTGTCCTCTGAACGGAAAAGGAGATGAAAGTGTGTTCTTGTTTCAGTTGTCTCCGATTTACACTGTCCTCTGAACGGAAAAGGAGATGAAAGTGTGTTCTTGTTTCAGTTGTCTCCGATTTACACTGTCCTCTGAACGGAAAAGGAGATGAAAGTGTGTTCTTGTTTCAGTTGTCTCCGATTTACACTGTCCTCTGAACGGAAAAGGAGATGAAAGTGTGTTCTTGTTTCAGTTGTCTCCGATTTACACTGTCCTCTGAACGGAAAAGGAGATGAAAGTGTGTTCTTGTTTCAGTTGTCTCCGATTTACACTGTCCTCTGAACGGAAAAGGAGATGTTCTTGTTTCAATTTAGTGTGTTCTTGTTTCAGTTGTCTCCGATTTACACTGTCCTCTGAACGGAAAAGGAGATGAAAGTGTGTTCTTGTTTCAGTTGTCTCCGATTTACACTGTCCTCTGAACGGAAAAGGAGATGAAAGTGTGTTCTTGTTTCAGTTGTCTCCGATTTACACTGTTTCAGTTGTCTCCGATTTACACTGTCCTCTGAACGGAAAAGGAGATGAAAGTGTGTTCTTGTTTCAGTTGTCTCCGACACTGTTAACGGAAAAGGAGATGAAAGTGTGTTCTGTTTCAGTTGTCTCCGATTTACACTGTCCTCTGAAAAAGGAGATGAAAGTGTGTTCTTGTTTCAGTTGTCTCCGATTTACACTGTCCTCTGAACGGAAAAGGAGATGAAAGTGTGTTCTTGTTTCAGTTGTCTCCGATTTACACTGTCCTCTGAACGGAAAAGGAGATGAAAGTGTGTTCTTGTTTCAGTTGTCTCCGATTTACACTGTCCTCTGAACGGAAAAGGAGATGAAAGTGTGTTCTTGTTTCAGTTGTCTCCGATTTACACTGTCCTCTGAACGGAAAAGGAGATGAAAGTGTGTTCTTGTTTCAGTTGTCTCCGATTTACACTGTCCTCTGAACGGAAAAGGAGATGAAAGTGTGTTCTTGTTTCAGTTGTCTCCGATTTACACTGTCCTCTGAACGGAAAAGGAGATGAAAGTGTGTTCTTGTTTCAGTTGTCTCCGATTTACACTGTCCTCTGAACGGAAAAGGAGATGAAAGTGTGTTCTTGTTTCAGTTGTCTCCGATTTACACTGTCCTCTGAACGGAAAAGGAGATGAAAGTGTGTTCTTGTTTCAGTTGTCTCCGATTTACACTGTCCTCTGAACGGAAAAGGAGATGAAAGTGTGTTCTTGTTTCAGTTGTCTCCGATTTACACTGTCCTCTGAACGGAAAAGGAGATGAAAGTGTGTTCTTGTTTCAGTTGTCTCCGATTTACACTGTCCTCTGAACGGAAAAGGAGATGAAAGTGTGTTCTTGTTTCAGTTGTCTCCGATTTACACTGTCCTCTGAACGGAAAAGGAGATGAAAGTGTGTTCTTGTTTCAGTTGTCTCCGATTTACACTGTCCTCTGAACGGAAAAGGAGATGAAAGTGTGTTCTTGTTTCAGTTGTCTCCGATTTACACTGTCCTCTGAACGGAAAAGGAGATGAAAGTGTGTTCTTGTTTCAGTTGTCTCCGATTTACACTGTCCTCTGAACGGAAAAGGAGATGAAAGTGTGTTCTTGTTTCAGTTGTCTCCGATTTACACTGTCCTCTGAACGGAAAAGGAGATGAAAGTGTGTTCTTGTTTCAGTTGTCTCCGATTTACACTGTCCTCTGAACGGAAAAGGAGATGAAAGTGTGTTCTTGTTTCAGTTGTCTCCGATTTACACTGTCCTCTGAACGGAAAAGGAGATGAAAGTGTGTTCTTGTTTCAGTTGTCTCCGATTTACACTGTCCTCTGAACGGAAAAGGAGATGAAAGTGTGTTCTTGTTTCAGTTGTCTCCGATTTACACTGTCCTCTGAACGGAAAAGGAGATGAAAGTGTGTTCTTGTTTCAGTTGTCAGTCCTGTCTCCGATTTACACTGTCCTCTGAACGGAAAAGGAGATGAAAGTGTGTTCTTGTTTCAGTTGTCTCCGATTTACACTGTCCTCTGAACGGAAAAGGAGATGAAAGTGTGTTCTTGTTTCAGTTGTCTCCGATTTACACTGTCCTCTGAACGGAAAAGGAGATGAAAGTGTGTTCTTGTTTCAGTTGTCTCCGATTTACACTGTCCTCTGAACGGAAAAGGAGATGAAAGTGTGTTCTTGTTTCAGTTGTCTCCGATTTACACTGTCCTCTGAACGGAAAAGGAGATGAAAGTGTGTTCTTGTTTCAGTTGTCTCCGATTTACACTGTCCTCTGAACGGAAAAGGAGATGAAAGTGTGTTCTTGTTTCAGTTGTCTCCGATTTACACTGTCCTCTGAATGAAAGGAAAACTGTCCTCTGAACGGAGATGAAAGTGTGTTCTTGTTTCAGTTGTCTCCGATTTACACTGTCCTCTGAACGGAAAAGGAGATGAAAGTGTGTTCTTGTTTCAGTTGTCTCCGATTTACACTGTCCTCTGAACGGAAAAGGAGATGAAAGTGTGTTCTTGTTTCAGTTGTCTCCGATTTACACTGTCCTCTGAACGGAAAAGGAGATGAAAGTGTGTTCTTGTTTCAGTTGTCTCCGATTTACACTGTCCTCTGAACGGAAAAGGAGATGAAAGTGTGTTCTTGTTTCAGTTGTCTCCGATTTACACTGTCCTCTGAACGGAAAAGGAGATGAAAGTTGTCTCCGTTTACACTTCTTGTTTCAGTTGTCTCCGATTTACACTGTCCTCTGAACGGAAAAGGAGATGAAAGTGTGTTCTTGTTTCAGTTGTCTCCGATTTACACTGTCCTCTGAACGGAAAAGGAGATGAAAGTGTGTTCTTGTTTCAGTTGTCTCCGATTTACACTGTCCTCTGAACGGAAAAGGAGATGAAAGTGTGTTCTTGTTTCAGTTGTCTCCGATTTACACTGTCCTCTGAACGGAAAAGGAGATGAAAGTGTGTTCTTGTTTCAGTTGTCTCCGATTTACACTGTCCTCTGAACGGAAAAGGAGATGAAAGTGTGTTCTTGTTTCAGTTGTCTCCGATTTACACTGTCCTCTGAACGGAAAAGGAGATGAAAGTGTGTTCTTGTTTCAGTTGTCTCCGATTTACACTGTCCTCTGAACGGAAAAGGAGATGAAAGTGTGTTCTTGTTTCAGTTGTCTCCGATTTACACTGTCCTCTGAACGGAAAAGGAGATGAAAGTGTGTTCTTGTTTCAGTTGTCTCCGATTTACACTGTCCTCTGAACGGAAAAGGAGATGAAAGTGTGTTCTTGTTTCAGTTGTCTCCGATTTACACTGTCCTCTGAACGGAAAAGGAGATGAAAGTGTGTTCTTGTTTCAGTTGTGTTCTCCTCCGATTTACACTGTCCTCTGAACGGAAAAGGAGATGAAAGTGTGTTCTTGTTTCAGTTGTCTCCGATTTACACTGTCCTCTGAACGGAAAAGGAGATGAAAGTGTGTTCTTGTTTCAGTTGTCTCCGATTTACACTGTCCTCTGAACGGAAAAGGAGATGAAAGTGTGTTCTTGTTTCAGTTGTCTCCGATTTACACTGTCCTCTGAACGGAAAAGGAGATGAAAGTGTGTTCTTGTTTCAGTTGTCTCCGATTTACACTGTCCTCTGAACGGAAAAGGAGATGAAAGTGTGTTCTTGTTTCAGTTGTCTCCGATTTACACTGTCCTCTGAACGGAAAAGGAGATGAAAGTGTGTTCTTGTTTCAGTTGTCTCCGATTTACACTGTCCTCTGAACGGAAAAGGAGATGAAAGTGTGTTCTTGTTTCAGTTGTCTCCGATTTACACTGTCCTCTGAACGGAAAAGGAGATGAAAGTGTGTTCTTGTTTCAGTTGTCTCCGATTTACACTGTCCTCTGAACGGAAAAGGAGATGAAAGTGTGTTCTTGTTTCAGTTGTCTCCGATTTACACTGTCCTCTGAACGGAAAAGGAGATGAAAGTGTGTTCTTGTTTCAGTTGTCTCCGATTTACACTGTCCTCTGAACGGAAAAGGAGATGAAAGTGTGTTCTTGTTTCAGTTGTCTCCGATTTACACTGTCCTCTGAACGGAAAAGGAGATGAAAGTGTGTTCTTGTTTCAGTTGTCTCCGATTTACACTGTCCTCTGAACGGAAAAGGAGATGAAAGTGTGTTCTTGTTTCAGTTGTCTCCGATTTACACTGTCCTCTGAACGGAAAAGGAGATGAAAGTGTGTTCTTGTTTCAGTTGTCTCCGATTTACACTGTCCTCTGAACGGAAAAGGAGATGAAAGTGTGTTCTTGTTTCAGTTGTCTCCGATTTACACTGTCCTCTGAACGGAAAAGGAGATGAAAGTGTGTTCTTGTTTCAGTTGTCTCCGATTTACACTGTCCTCTGAACGGAAAAGGAGATGAAAGTGTGTTCTTGTTTCAGTTGTCTCCGATTTACACTGTCCTCTGAACGGAAAAGGAGATGAAAGTGTGTTCTTGTTTCAGTTGTCTCCGATTTACACTGTCCTCTGAACGGAAAAGGAGATGAAAGTGTGTTCTTGTTTCAGTTGTCTCCGATTTACACTGTCCTCTGAACGGAAAAGGAGATGAAAGTGTGTTCTTGTTTCAGTTGTCTCCGATTTACACTGTCCTCTGAACGGAAAAGGAGATGAAAGTGTGTTCTTGTTTCTCAGTTGTCTCCGATTTACACTGTCCTCTGAACGGAAAAGGAGATGAAAGTGTGTTCTTGTTTCAGTTGTCTCCGATTTACACTGTCCTCTGAACGGAAAAGGAGATGAAAGTGTGTTCTTGTTTCAGTTGTCTCCGATTTACACTGTCCTCTGAACGGAAAAGGAGATGAAAGTGTGTTCTTGTTTCAGTTGTCTCCGATTTACACTGTCCTCTGAACGGAAAAGGAGATGAAAGTGTGTTCTTGTTTCAGTTGTCTCCGATTTACACTGTCCTCTGAACGGAAAAGGAGATGAAAGTGTGTTCTTGTTTCAGTTGTCTCCGATTTACACTGTCCTCTGAACGGAAAAGGAGATGAAAGTGTGTTCTTGTTTCAGTTGTCTCCGATTTACACTGTCCTCTGAACGGAAAAGGAGATGAAAGTGTGTTCTTGTTTCAGTTGTCTCCGATTTACACTGTCCTCTGAACGGAAAAGGAGATGAAAGTGTGTTCTTGTTTCAGTTGTCTCCGATTTACACTGTCCTCTGAACGGAAAAGGAGATGAAAGTGTGTTCTTGTTTCAGTTGTCTCCGATTTACACTGTCCTCTGAACGGAAAAGGAGATGAAAGTGTGTTCTTGTTTCAGTTGTCTCCGATTTACACTGTCCTCTGAACGGAAAAGGAGATGAAAGTGTGTTCTTGTTTCAGTTGTCTCCGATTTACACTGTCCTCTGAACGGAAAAGGAGATGAAAGTGTGTTCTTGTTTCAGTTGTCTCCGATTTACACTGTCCTCTGAACGGAAAAGGAGATGAAAGTGGAAGATGTGTGTGAAACTGTTTGTTTAGTCTGTCGACCTCAGCATTTCCTTCATGCCCTCTGCTAACACTGCCCTCATTCTGCTGCCACAGACACAGACACAAATGTGACTGTCTGGTCTCTGTTCCTCAGGGCTGCTGATGCTGTTCTAACAGGCCACTCAGAAAACATCATCAACTTCCACATGAGAAACATCTCCAACAGCAAGGACAAGATCCCCCTCCCACCCCTGGTAATAACACACACACACACTGCCATGATGTGATATGTAACTTGGCATACAGTCAGCTTTGATAAATACTTGATTTACAAACCCTCATTTACTCAAACCTCATTTCTTATCCTGCTGCCTTTATCGCTTTTAGAACGATCAGGCAAGACCCCTCCGAGGAGACTCCAAGCCCTCCCAGCAGTCCTCATCTCATTCCTCAGACAAGAACCACCAGACAGGGTCTAAACCTGGCCCGACTGATCAAGCGCCACCACAGCCCCCTCCCCAGGGGGTAAAGCCTGGTTCACTCACCCAGGATGGGGCCTCCTCAGCAGACATGGACCCCAAGAACCTCCATGGCAGCAGCCCTGGTAATACCATGGGTCCAGGTGACCAGACCCCTGGGTGCCAGCCCCAGTCTGAGCAGGGCATGCCTCCTCTGAACCCCCCTCAGCCTGGTGAAGGAGGAGGGCTGGGGCCCATAGGGATGGGTCAGCCTGGTCTGACCCCCCAGCAGCAACAGCAGCAACTGGCCCAGGAACTTCTCAACATGGAGGCCAACACAGAGGGCCTGTCCCAGGAACAGCTAGAGCACCGCCAGCGCTCCCTCCAGACCCTGCGAGACATCCAGCGCATGCTCTTCCCAGATGACCGCGATGCCCCACCGCCACCCGGTCCTATTGGGGGACTCCCCCAGTCCCACGACGGCATGCCCGATGGGGGGCCCAGGAGGCCGGAGCAGGGCCCTCTCCAGGCCATGATGGCCCAATCCCAGAGCCTAGGTCCACCAGGGGGTTCGGGAGGGTCCCGATCCCAGGGAACCCCATTTGGCCCCCCACATGGTCACCCCAGAGACATGCCCCCTTTCCCAGATGAGCTGGGCCACATGATGGGTCCTGGAGGGTGTGGGGATGGAGATCACATGACCCCGGAGCAGGTGGCCTGGCTGAAGCTGCAGCAGGAGTTCTACGAGGAGAAGAAGAGGAAACAGGAAATGCATCATCGCCCACTTCCTCCCGACATGATGATGCACCCCCACGGGTCGCGCGGCATGATGCGAGGGCCCCCACCACCCTACCAGATGGGCCCTGGAGAGGTGTGGGTTCCAGGGGGGCCAGGAGGGCCACCAGAGCACTATCACGATCGCATGGCAATGGGCCCCAGAGGGATGCCTCCTCACATGCAGAGGATGCCTGGGTTCCCCCAGGGTATGATGAACCCTGACATGGAGGGACCCCCCAGGCCCGGGATGGGCTGGCCTGAAGACATGCCCCCGAGGATGGGGGACGGCCGGGGGTTCCCAGGAGGGCCAGGGGGTATGTTCGGAGGTCCAGGGGTGCGGGGAGAGCGCTTCCCCAACCCCCAGTCAGTCCAGGAGGCTATGTTTCACCAGGGGATGGGAGGCGACAAGGGACCGGGCCTTCCTCCACAGATGATGATGGAGATGCAAAGGATGATGGGACACCAAAGAGGTGGCATGGAGCCGGGTAACGGGGGCGGGATGATGTTTCCCAGGATGCCCGGCGAGGGCTCCATGAGCCCCTCTTCCAGACTGGTTGTGATGGGGAGCCGGGACATGGGCCCTGAGTTTGGCATGGGCCCCCATGGGAACCCCCAGCTACGAGAGGGGCCTATGAACATGAGCCCAGACGAGATGATGAGAATGAGAGGGCATCCAATGGACAACATGGGGCCCCAGGGAAGGCAGATGCACTTCACAGACCAGCCCCAGCCAGGGGACTTCCCCATGGGACCCGCACGGCCCTTCCCTGGTGGTCCTGGCGGTATGAGGGGCCCTCATGGAGAGCAGGTCTATGCTGGCCCGGAGCACAGGACCACCCCTACGGGGGGCAATGGCCGCCTCAACCACCACCCGCCCTCCGCCGGACCCCCCCAGGGCCAGAGGGGACGTAAGCCTGCAGAGCTGATCATCCAGCCAGGAGGGGGCAGCTCACCCAGTATTAACCCCCTCAAGTCCCCTCCTTTGAGGCAGGTGCAGTCCCCCATGATGGGCTCTCCCTCTGGGAACCTCAAGTCCCCCCAGACCCCCTCCCAGCTGGCTGGTATGCTCTCCGGCACTCCGGGACCCAATGGCCCCCCTAACACTGCCAACTCGGCTCCCATGAAGTCTCCTCACTCTATGATGGGGTCTGCTGGTGCCTCCCCTGTAAATATGAGGTCCCCGTCCCTCCCCAACCCTTCTCCAGGGTGGGCCTCTTCCCCAAAACCCCCCATGCCCAGCCCAGGTATCCCTCAGCAGCAAGGGGGTAAAACCCCCCTCAGTATGACCTCACCTAACATGATGGGAAATATGGAGCAAGGTACAGTACTTTTCTGGATTTCTCTTCTTTCTCCCTCCACTGCTCTCTTCTCGCTCTCCTTTCTCTTCTTTCTCCCTCCACTGCTCTCTTCTCGCTCTCCTTTCTCTTCTTTCTCCCTCCACTGCTCTCTTCTCGCTCTCCTTTCTCTTCTTTCTCCCTCCACTGCTCTCTTCTCGCTCTCCTTTCTCTTCTTTCTCCCTCCACTGCTCTCTTCTCGCTCTCCTTTCTCTTCTTTCTCCCTCCACTGCTCTCTTCTCGCTCTCCTTTCACTTCTTTCTCCCTCCACTGCTCTCTTCTCGCTCTCCTTTCTCTTCTTTCTCCCTCCACTGCTCTCTTCTCGCTCTCCTTTCTCTTCTTTCTCCCTCCACTGCTCTCTTCTCGCTCTCCTTTCTCTTCTTTCTCCCTCCACTGCTCTCTTCTCGCTCTCCTTTCTCTTCTTTCTCCATCCACTGCTCTCTTCTCGCTCTCCTTTCTCTTCTTTCTCCCTCCACTGCTCTCTTCTCGCTCTCCTTTCTCTTCTTTCTCCCTCCACTGCTCTCTTCTCGCTCTCCTTTCTCTTCTTTCTCCCTCCACTGCTCTCTTCTCGCTCTCCTTTCTCTTCTTTCTCCCTCCACTGCTCTCTTCCGCTCTCCTTTCTCTTCTTTCTCCCTCCACTGCTCTCTTCTCGCTCTCCTTTCTCTTCTTTCTCCCTCCACTGCTCTCTTCTCGCTCTCCTTTCTCTTCTTTCTCCCTCCACTGCTCTCTTCTCGCTCTCCTTTCTCTTCTTTCTCCCTCCACTGCTCTCTTCTCGCTCTCCTTTCTCTTCTTTCTCCACTGCTCTCTTTCTCTTTCCTCCACTGCTCTCTTCTCGCTCTCCTTTCTCTTCTTTCTCCCTCCACTGCTCTCTTCTCGCTCTCCTTTCTTCTTTCTCCCTCCACTGCTCTCTCCCTCCACTGCTCTCTTCTCGCTCTCCTTTCTCTTCTTTCTCCCTCCACTGCTCTCTTCTCGCTCTCCTTTCTCTTCTTTCTCCCTCCACTGCTCTCTTCTCGCTCTCCTTTCTCTTCTTTCTCCCTCCACTGCTCTCTTCTCGCTCTCCTTTCTCTTCTTTCTCCCTCCACTGCTCTCTTCTCGCTCTCCTTTCTCTTCTTTCTCCCTCCACTGCTCTCTTCTCGCTCTCCTTTCTCTTCTTTCTCCCTCCACTGCTCTCTTCTCGCTCTCCTTTCTCTTCTTTCTCCCTCCACTGCTCTCTTCTCGCTCTCCTTTCTCTTCTTTCTCCCTCCACTGCTCTCTTCTCGCTCTCCTTTCTCTTCTTTCTCCCTCCACTGCTCTCTTCTCGCTCTCCTTTCTCTTCTTTCTCCCTCCACTGCTCTCTTCTCGCTCTCCTTTCTCTTCTTTCTCCCTCCACTTCTCTTACCTGATGTGATAAACAACATTACTAATGTTGAGTTCAAGACAGAGATAATATTCATTTTGAGAGTAAAAAAAAAAGAAGCTTACTACCTGATGGAGATGCATGATTGGGTGAAGATGACATCATGTCTTGAATAGAGGGTTGTTTTGTAATGTCCCTCCTCCTGCAGCACTCTGTCTGTTGTCCAGGCAGTCTAAACAGACCTCTGTTGTATATCTGGGAGTACAGGCTAGAATTTGTCTCCATCAGCTTCAAATCAAATCATTTATAAGTCAATAAGTCAATTGAAAGCATCATTCTCATCCATGTAAACACATTTTCCCTAATCAGAAAACATTTCCCCATTTCAGGTAAATTGCTCCCCCTTGTGGCCATGTAACTTCACTGTATCTAAATGAATTAAAGTCATTATTTACAATTGACATGTATTGTATGTCAATCTGAAACATGTTTGACACATTGTCCCTTCTTTCAAGTAACCAGGGTAAACCAGGGTATTTTTAGCTACTTAATGAATAGGACTCATGTAAAGAGTTTACTTTCATATCTCACCTCTCCACAGGTGGTAATGGCCCCCTCTCGGCCCCCCCCTCGTCAGGAGCCCAGTCTGGCTCCATGCCCCTCCAGGGGGGTCCAGGCAGCGCCCCGACCGGCAGCCCTTACTCCCTACCCCCCGAACCTACGCTATCCCAGAACCCCCTCTCCATCATGATGTCACGCATGTCCAAGTTCGCCATGCCCAGCTCCACCCCCCTCTATCATGACGCCATCAAGACCGTGGCGAGCTCAGATGACGACTCTCCCCCTGCACGCTCCCCGAACCTGCCCTCCATGAACAACAACGGTGAGTGGATGGAGATTAGATGTCATGTTATACCGTATTCAAATATCTTGTAAATAAATAAGTATTTTGAGATTTAATGTATATATTCTGTAACACTTTTTCTTAGAGCTTTCACTTTATGGTTTACCCAACATGATTGAAGAATAATTAAATTATAACATGCTGTCTGTGCACTAATGTCCCTCTCTCTCTCTCTGTGGCCCTCTGTAGGTATGGGAATGAACCACCACCAAGGTCCTCCTCGCATGATGGGCCCCAGCTCCTCTGGCCCCATGCCTGTTCTCAGTCCCCTGGGTATGACCCCCGTGGGCTCACAGCCTCTCTCCCACGGTATGCCCCAGCAGATGCCCTCCCCAAACCCCCCCAACATGGGCCCTGGCATGATGCCTCATGGCATGATGATGCATCCCAACCCCCAGGACCAAGGCATGGGTAACCCCCAGATGATGCCCCAGGGGCGCATGGGCTACCCCCACAGAGGGCAGGGCTACCCCCTCCCCCAGTCCCCCTCCCAGCAGGGTGCCTACTCCCCCCACAATGGCCCTGTTCCCCAGGGCTTCCCAGGACACCCCATGGGCTTCCAGGGAGAAGGGGGTCCTATGGGGGGTCGGATGGGGAACATGCCTCCTGGAGCTGGAGGCGATGGAGGTAGGCCCAACAACCCTGGAGGACCACAGTTCAACATGCACGGAGAGTTCAGTGATGTAGACCTGCATGAGGTGATGCGAACCGGAGCGTCCGGTATGCCAGAGTTTGACCTGTCCAGGATCATCCCATCAGAAAAGCCCAGCCAGACGCTGTCCTACTTTCCTAGGGGAGGAGGAGATGGCCCCGGCCCAGGGGGGAAACCTCCACACATGCAGGGAATGATGCAGGGGATGATGGGGGAGGGCCCCCCAAGGATGGGCATGCCCATGCAGGGGCTGGGGGGGATGCCAGGTGGGCCGGGAGGCACTATGGGCCCCCAGGATATGCCCATGGGAAACCCTTCCCATAATCCTATGAGGGCACATGGGCCCCCAGGGTTCATGGGTCAGGGCATGATGGGACCTCAGCACCGGATGATGTCACAGGGGGGTCCAGCGGGCATGATGCAGGGAAAGGAGAGGGGGGTACTCTACAACCACCCTGGGCCTGGGGGGTCGCCCAACATGATGATGTCTCTGCAAGGCATGGGCGTCCCCCCCCAGCAGACGACGATGATGATGATGGGGGGGCAGATGAGGCAACGTGGCATGGACATGGACATGGGGTTCAGCCCAGGGCCTGGAATGTTCTAACACACAACTAATAGAACCATGGACCTCGAATGTTGTGAGCTCATATACAGAATGGGATGGAATGTGTCACGGCAGAAGAGAGAGATGGATTAAAACATAGAAAGTAAGGAATGACAGACAGAGATTGGTACTCTGGCATGAAACATGTATTGGAGAGGAGTGATGGCGTTCATGGCTTGTGGGGTCTACATAGCCCAGTACTTGTCTTTTGCCACAAGCATTTAATTTGGTCTCTTCAGAAATGTCTGAATGTATGGGATTGTTGTGCTTCAATGTCACAATTAAACTGTTCCTCAAGTGTTTGTGTTAAATCTCTGACTACAAGGTTTGAGTGTCGAAGAGGAATGAGATAAACCACCTTGGAGGACTGTACCGCTAGCTAGCTGTAAATCAACTTTTTCAAATCAGTAAACAAAATCAACAACGGATTTTCCCAGCAAAGGATAAGGAACTTAAAAATGGAATAAAAAGACTTTGTGAAATAAAATCGTATTTTGTGAAGATTAATGGAATTATATCTTCTCTAGCTCCATCGTTTTGACTATTTCTGTCCTGTGTGTGTGTGTGTGTGTGTGTGTGTGTGTGTGTGTAGGGGGGGGGTACGAGCCTGCGACGGTGTGTGTTTTGTGTTGTAAGTATGTATAGGAATTCTATCAGTGACCTCTAAGCTCTCTTACCCACCTTTTCATTGGGGGAGGGATGCCACTCTAAAGAACAGTACTGTTTACCATTGGTGGGATATTTTCATTTTTGTCTTTTAATTTCCTTTAAATTCATTGTATAACAAACCAAACTTTGACCTCATAGAGATAATGGTATTATTAAAAAAGCACAAACATTGATAAACTGTAGTGTCTTCTTTCTCCCATTTCAACTCTTCCCCAGACAGTTTGTGCCATTTCTGATTCCTGTTGCTGTTGGGTCTTCTGTTGACTCTGGGATTTCATTCCCACAGCATTAATCTGATAGAAGATTAACTGAGTGGGACCAGACATAACAGGTGAACTAGGGCTCTACTTTTTTCTGGTATATGTCTGCTCAATAGGAAATTGCTTTCAAATTTCAAGCACTCTATAGTGCTGATCTTCGGCGATACACTGGCTCGATTCAATATGTATCAAGAAAGCCAGACGCCAACCAGAGTTCTTCCTGGCCATGCTTCTAACCACCAAATGACACTTACAAACTAAAATGTGTATACATTGTACTATAAATGGGTAAGTCAGAGCCTCCTATCACATTCATTTGTGTATGTATATATATATATATATATATATATATATATATATATATATATATATATATATACACTTGAAGTCGGAAGTTTACATATACCTTAGCCAAATAAATGTAAACTCCGTTTTACACAATTCCTGGCATTTAATCCAAGTAAAAATTCCCTGTCTTTGGTCAGTTAGGATCACCACTTTATTTTAAGAATGTGAAATGTCAGAATAATAGTAGAGAATTATTTATTTCATCACATTCCCAGTGGTCAGAAGTTTACATACACTCAATTAGTATTTGGTAGCGTTCCCTTTAAATGGTTTAACTTGGGTGAAATGTTTTGGGTAGCCTTCCACAAGCTTCCCACAATGGGTGAATTTTGGCCCATTAATCCTTACAGAGTTGGTGTAACTGAGTCAGGTTTGTAGGCCGCCTTGCTCGCACATGCTTTTTCAGTTCTGCCCACAAATGTTCAATGGGATTTAGGTCAGGGCCTCATGCGCCATCTATTTTGTAAAGTGCACCAGTTCCTCCTGCAACAAAGCACCCCCGTGCTTCACGGTTGGGATGGTGTTCTTCGGCTTGCAAGCCTCCCCCTTTTCCCCCCAAACATAACCATGGTCATTATGGCCAAACAGTTCTATGTTTGTTTCATCAGACCAGAGGACATTTCTCCAAAAAGTACCACCTTTGTCCACATGTGCAGTTGCAAACCGTAGCCTGGCTTTTTTAATGGCGGTTTTGGAGCAATGGCTTCTTCATTGCTTAACGGCCTTTCAGGTTAAGTTGATATAGGTCTCGTTTTACTGTGGATATAGATACTGTTGTAGCTGTTTCCTCCAGCATCTTCACAAGGTCCTTGCTGTTGTTCTGGGATTGATTTGCACTTTTCGCACAAAAGTACGTTCATCTCTAGGAGACAGAATGCATCTCCTTCCTGAGTGGTATGATGGCTGCGTACTATTGTTTGTACAAATGAACGTGGTACCTTCAGGCGTTTGTAAATTGCTCCCAAGGATGAACCAGACTTGTGGAGGTCTGCAATTCTTTTTCTGAGGTCTTGGCTGATTTCCTTTGATTTTCCCATGATGACAAGCAAAGAGGCACTGAGTTTGAAGGTAGGCCTTGAAATACATCCACAGGTACACCTCCAATTGGCTACAATTATGTCAATTAGCCTATCAGAAGCCTCTAAAGCCATGACATCGTTTTCTGGAATTTTCCAAGCTGTTTAAATGCACAGTCAACTTAGTGTATGTGAATTTCTGACCCACTGGAATTGCGATGCAGTGAATTGTAAGTGAAATAATCTGTCTAAACAATTATTTGGAAAATGACTTGTGTCATGCACACAGTAGATGTCCTCACGGACTTGCCAAATCAATAGTGTTTTAACAAGG
This sequence comes from Oncorhynchus keta, assembly GCF_023373465.1. NCBI lineage: Eukaryota > Metazoa > Chordata > Actinopteri > Salmoniformes > Salmonidae > Oncorhynchus > Oncorhynchus keta. The sequence goes on along the minus strand of NC_068454.1, from coordinate 19,124,727 downwards.
AATTTGTGGAGTGGTTGATAAAGAGTTTTAATGACTTCAACCTGTATATGTAAATTCCTGACTTTAACTGTATACAGTGTCAGTCACGTCTTTGGTCATGTTCACATTGGTCCCTACTCCCCCCACAAAAGCACCCTAATTATTGGCTGACAGTAGAGCCTACTGCAATGCAACCAAAGACGGTTGAGAAATTATGTTCCACTCAGGCCGTTTACCAATGGAAAAAATGGGCATTTCCGGTCTGCTTAATAGTGGGGTGGCTCTCCAATAGGCACTAATGCATTAGCAGCTGGGTCTGGTCATATTAGTTGACTGTATAGATGGGTTGCTTGTTAAAGGATTTTTAAGCCTTGAGACATTGAGAGGGTGAATGGGCAAGACAAGAAATGTAGATGCCTTTGAACAAGGTATGGTAGAAGGTGCCAGGCGCTAAGGTTTATGTCAAAGAACTGCAGCGCTGCTGTGTTTTTCACGTTCAATAGTTTCCCGTGTGTATTCAGAATGGTCTACCACCCAAAGGACATCTAGCCAACCTGAAACAACTGTGGGAAGCATTGGAGTAAAAATGGGCCAGTATCCCTGTGGAACACTTCGACACCTTGTAGAGTCCATTAGGAAGTTGTTCCTAATATTTGGTATACTGTGTATATAGGGGACCCAAGGGGACCTATATATAAATACACATGTGCTTTGAGTTGCATGGCTCTCGTTGAAGTGCAAAGAAGCCCCCTGTGCACATCCTCATGACAACAAGCACCTTCATATGATCAGACAAAATCACATTTCCATGTGTTTCCATTACTAATGGAAATCTCTCCCCCAAAGGGATGTCTGTATTTGTTTTTCATTTTCCTCCCATCTCCTGTATTCAGAGAGTGACCTTTCACTGGCATGCAGGGATATGAAACCAAAACAAGGGAGGGCTTTTCACTCCAAATGGATGTGAGATCAGAAACCGTTGTAGACCTACAGCACATAATGGCTTAGAATGTCTTGGTATCCAACGGGGATAGACAAACAGTGACAAAGCATTGGAAAATGTAACTGAAATGAAGCCACAATGTACACTGCTAGCTTGCCTACAACAAGACTTGTTTTGTTGGATAGGTCTAAGTGACTGGCTTGTAGTAATAAACACTGACCTTGCCTTTCTGTAAGCCTTTTATTCATCAGGGGCTGAGGGTGAGATATCATCTTAATGAACAGTGTGAAAAGGAACAACTGTAAAATGGTGGCAAACAGAACAGATCCAGAATGCAATTCAGCAATTAATCGTTGCTCCACTCCATTGAGCCTGACACAATGTGAAGCCCCCGCTCGAGCTACAGCGGGGGAGAGAGCAGTAATGATACACACACACACACACACACACACACACACACACACACATGCATGCAAATGGGCAGAAGTCATCTCATTCCCCTTCATCATTGTTTACACAGTACCTGAACCAAACACTTATCAGCCATGGACAGAAATTGGTAAAACTTTATTTGGGTGGTCCGTCTGTGTATGTGCTACAGACTATCTACATCAGTAACATTTCAACTAACTGCTGTATCTCCTAGCCCTGACCTTAGCCCTGACCTTAGCCCTTATCCTAGCCCTAAACTGAACCCTAAGCCTAACAGTAACCTTAGCAAGCAGTTGCTTATCAACAGATAGTTTGTTGATAGTATGACCATGTACAGATGGACTATCCAGACAATAAAAATAAAAGGGCACCCAGAAATGTTAAACAAACATGCCTGTTTGTTTTTATGCCCTTGAGAAATGTAGAAACAGAGAGAGCGTGAGTGTGTGTGCAAGAGGGAGAGAGAGAAAGGTAGGGGACAGAAAATGCATTCCTCTCTACCTTGTAGCCCTACCCAGTATCGAGGGCTTGGCTTGACAATCTCAGAATTAAATTCAACTTTTTGGTGTTTTGTAACAGATGTCTCTTTCCATTCATCAAAAGACAGATGTACAGATTGGATTGATTTATTGGTTTTATTTGTCAGAAGAAATGAAAATCCATGTATACATTCAGAACATTATTATTATTTTATTTTTTAATGTCCTGGATTGCACAATGAAGTTGGGGACTTAATTCCATTGTGGTCCCTATTTTCTGACATAAATAGATATACAATTACATAGATACATACAGACAGATTCCAGAGATATAGACAAACAAAGGCTTAACTTCCAGATGAGCATGAGGGGGGAGTTTGAGTCCAATTCTTCCAAGCTTGTTTTGGCTGGTCTGTAGCTTATTCTTTAGATGTTTGTGGCTGCTGGTGAACCATGACGAGCAGGCATAATCAAAGTGACACTGGCCTAGCACACTGCCAGAGTCTTCATGTCTCTGGCTACTGTGTTCTTAGGGACCTTCAATGCTGCAGAAACTTTGGGGCACCCGTCCCCAGATCTGTGCCTCGACACAGTCCTGTATCGGAGCTCTATGGACAATTCCTTCAACCTCATGGCGTGGTTCTTTCTCTGACATGCACTGTCAACTGTGGGACCTTATATAGACAGCTGTGTGCCTTTCCAACATGTCCAATCAATTGAATTTACCACAGGTGGACTCCAATCAAGTGTTAGAAACATCTCAAGGATGATCAATGGAAACAGGATGCACCTGAGCTGAATTTTGAGTCTCATAGCAAAGGGTCTGAATATTAAGTCTTTAAATGTCTTTGAGTGGCCCAGCCAGAGCCCAGACTTGAACCCGATCTAACATCTCTGGAGACCTGAAAATAGTTGTGCAGCGATGCTCCCCATCCAACCTGACAGAACTTGAGAGGATCTGCAGAGAAGAATGGGATAAACTTCCCAAATACAGGTGTGCCTCGCTTGTAGCTTCATACCCAAGAAGACTTGAGTCTGTAATTGCTGCCAAAGGTGATTCAACAAAGTACTGAGTAAAGGGTCTGAATACTTATTTAAATGTGATATTTTCTTTTTTTCCTTTTCATAAATGTGCAAACATTTCTAAGAACCTGTTTTTGTTTTGTCATTATGGGTATTGTGTGTAGCTTGATGAGGGAAAACAACTATTTAATCCGTTTTAGATTAAGGCGTAACAAAATGTGGAAAAAGGCAAGAGGTCTGAATACTTTCTGAATGCACTGTATAGCGAATGTACCCACTCTGGTCATGGCACTTGTGCTCTAGCCAACAGCTCACAGATAGAGTGTGAGTATAGACTACATGAGATTATTATGGACAAAATAACAATATTATTTGTATTTGTCAAACTGCAGCCAAGCATCGATGAAAACATCAAGACCATCAATATTTATTGAAAAAGAGCATCAAGCTCATCACCCTGCATTTTCACCACCCTGCGAAGTTCATCATAATTTGTTTCATCTGTAGCCTAATAAACCACATGCTTTCCCGGGTCGTAGTGGCAGGACTACATGTCATCGCGTGACTACAATTTTACTTTGATATGATGGTAATTATAACAAAATGTGTGCATAAAGGCATTTCTACCGCCAATTCTCATATAATGAATTTTACCGTCACAAAAAGATCTCTCTTTGTCTTGAGTATTTTGTTTCGTCAACATTTGGAAAGTTTACAGACACAAATGCTGTTTCCATCAGGCCTGTCATTTTTCAACCGACATGTGCTGTACTTTCATAAAAAGGTTGAATGGGAACCTGGTTAGTGTTCAAGTGTTTTGAGGATGCTGGAATTAGATTTTGGACAAACTTGTACATACCTACAGGAGACTTTTGAAGTAGCCTAATCAGATTAAAACATTTGACTGTTTGGCCACATATAAAATGTAATAGATTTGAAAAGTTACATGATAAATATTTAGGTTCTAGGTTCCAGGTGTGTGGTGAATAGCTGGTCGGATTGGAGAGGAGGCAGAGCGGCAGTTAAAGCTGTTGAAATCGCTCTGCCATTTGCCTGGTTGCAAAAATTCTAATTCAAATTTCTGTTTTTGTGACAAAACAAGCAAGTATAGTGTAGATAATCATTGTACAATCTAAACCGCTGTGAAATATATTTTCCATAACCAAAAATATTGTGTTTTCAGCTGGTTCAAGCTGGTGAAAAAATCCGGAAGTAAAAGATGCAAAAACAAAACTTAGAACACATAGAACAGATCTACTGCTTCATAGACTCGCTTTCAATCAGAATGACAGATCTATAACTCACATTTCTCTGCAAATTTGTTTAAGGCGCCCAAAAAGTTACATATTGCATCTTTAAGCTTTCATGGGCAGGGTAGCCTAGTGGTTAGATTGTTGGACTAGTAACCGAAAGGTTGCAAGTTCAAATCCCCGAGCTGACAAGGTACAAATCTGTCGTTCTGCCCCTGAACAGGCAGTTAACCCACTGTTCCTAGGCCGTCATTGAAAATAAGAATTTGTTCTTAACTGACTTGCCTAGTAAAATAAAGGTAAAAAAAAAAAAAAGCTTCCATGAATAACTCTGCCTGCAGGGGGCATATGTGGCCACGTTATTTCAGGATGGCTTGATGATCTGCAATAGGCAGCGCATCTCAGTACCAGAAGTAAAAATACAGCCAGACTGGCCTGCTACTGTGCCTTTCTAGACGTTATATACTGTCCAGAGTAGACTCACTACTTATCCAAATGTAAGGAAACATTCACATCACAGGGATTTCTGCACCGTTATTCAAATGACATTTTCACTGCAGCCTAGAGTTGAATTTTGTACTCACTTGAAAACAATAAACGCATATATTCATTGCATTGTGGTGTTGTAGGCTAGTCTACGTTATTAATAGGGGAGCTTTTTGAGCTGTGTGTCTCATGTCTTCACTGTTCTTTCATGCAATCTTTCATGGACACAATCCACCTACTGCTATTGTCATAGATAGACAGTTAGACTGGAAGACTATATTGACCTGTGGTATAGTAAAAGTTAGCACACGGAAAAGTGTAGTGCAAAAGGGAAGCACCAAAACAGATGAGGAAATTTGGCTAAGATGGAAGAAACTATCTAGTAAACCTTTTGGTAGCAAGATTACAATATTGTTATATTTATGCACCAAATTGTTGTTTTATTTAACAGACTAAGGTTCTTAGGACACTCTCTCTCTCCTTTCCGAGTTAACACCTCCCTCTGCAACTGGATCCTGGACTTCCTGATGGAACTCCCCCAAGTGGTAAGAGTAGGCAACAATACGTCTGCCACCCTTAACACTGGGGCCCCTCAGGGGTGTGTACCGTCCCCTCCTGTATTCCCTGTTTACCCACGACTGTATGGCCAAACACGACTCCACCGCCATCATTAAGTTTGCTGACGACACAACAGTGGTAGGCCTGATCACATCAGAGTGAGCTTCCTCAATGTGAGCAAGACAAAGGAGCTGATCGTGGACTACAGGAAAAGGCGGGCCGAACAGGCCACTATTAACATTGACGGGGCTGTAGTGGAGCGGGTCGAGAGTTTCAAGTTCCTTGGTGTCTGCATCACCAACAAACTATCATGATCCCAACACACCAAGACAGTCGTGAAGAGGGCACGACAAAACCTTTTCCCCCTCAGGAGACTGAAAAGATTTGGCGTGGGTCCCCAGATCCTCAAAAGTTTCTACAGCTGCACCATCGAGAGCATCCTGACCAGTTGCATCACCGCCTGGTATGGCAACTGCTCAGCATCTGACTGGAGGACGCTACAGAGGGTAGTGCGAACGGGCCAAGCTTCCTGCCATCCAGGACCCATATAATAGGCGGTGTCAGAGGAAAGCCCATAAAATGGTCAGAGACTCCAGTCACCCAAGTTATAGACTGTTTTCTCTGCTACCGCACGGCAAGTGGTACCGGAGCGCCAAGTCTACGACCAAAAGACTCCTCAACAGCTTCTACCTCAAAGCCATTATACTGCTGAACAATTCATAAAAATCGCCACCGGATCGCCATTGATTTACATCCCACTCTCCCCTCTCGTACACTGCTGCTACTCGCTGTTTGTTTGTTACTTATGCATAGTCACTTTGCTCCCACCTACATGTACAGATGTACCTCAAATAGCCTGTACCCCTGCACACTGACTCATTACCGGTGCCCCCTGTATGTAGCCTCGTTATTGTTATTGTGTTACTTTTTATTATTACATTTTATTTTAGCCTACTTGGTAAATATTTTCTTCTTCTTGAACTGCACTGTTGGTTAAAGGCATGTAAGTAAGCATTTCACAGTAAAGTCTACATTTGTTGTATTCGGCACATGTGGCAAGTAAAGTTTGATTTGATAACTGAGAGGAGTGTTTATGGAGCTTGGGCTGACAAATGATTAAGTGATGTCTCGGTGATAAAAAAAAAACTAAACAAACCTGATGAAAGGAAAATTCCAATCTAAAAGAATTCAGTGATGTAATTTTTACAATTTTTAAATTTCACCTTTTATTTAACCAGGTAAGCCAGTTGAGAACAAGTTCTCATTTACAACTGTAACGTGGCCAAGATAAAGCAAAGCAAAGCAAAGCAGTGCGACACAAACAACAACACAGAGTTACACATGGAATTAACAAGTGTACAGTCAATAACACAATAGAAAAAAAGAAAGTCAATATACAGTGTGCAAATGGTGTGAGGAGGTAAGGCAATAAATAGGCCATAGTAGCAAAGTAATTACAGTTTAGCAAATTAACACTAGAGTGATAGATGAGCAGATGATGATGTGCAACTAGAAATACTGGTGTGCAAAAGAGCAGAAAAGTAAATAAAAACAATATGGGGATGAGGTAAGTAGATTGCGTGGGCTATTTACAGATGGGCTATGTACAGCTGCAGCGATCGGTTAGCTGCACAGATAGCTGATGTTTAAAGTTAGGGAGGGAAATATAAGTCTCCAGCTTCAGCAATTTTTGCAATTCGTTCTAGTCATTAGCAGCAGAGAACTGGAAGGAAAGGCGGCCAAAGGGGGTGTTGGCTTTGTGGATGACCAGTGAGATATACCTGCTGGAGCGCGTGCTACGGATGGGTGTTGTTATCGTGACCAGTGAGCTGAGATAACGTGGAGCATTACCTGGCATAGACTTAGAGAGCTGGACCCAGTGGGTTTGGCGACAAAAATGTAGTGAGGGCCTGCCCACTAGAGCATATAGGTCGCAGTGGTGGTAGTATAAGGGGCTTTGGTGACAAAACGCATGGCACTGTGATAGACTGCATCCAGTTTGCTGAGTAGAGTATTGGAAGCTTTTTTGTAAATGACATCGCCGAAGTCAGTGGTGACAGTGTTACCTAGCTTCAGTGCAGTGGGCAGCTGGGAGGAGGTGCTCTTATTATCGATTGACTTTACAGTGTTCCATAAACTTTTTGGAGTTGGAGCTACAGGATGCAAATATCTGTTTGAAAAAGCTAACCTTTGCTTTCCTGACTGACTTTGTGTATTGGTTCCTGATTTCCCTGAACAGTTGCATATCGTGGGGACTATTAGATGCTAGTGCAGTCTGCCACAGGATGTTTTTGTGCTGGTCGAGGGCAGTCAGGTCTGAAGTGAACCAAGGGCTATATCTGTTCTTAGTTCTACATTTTTTGAAAGGGGCATGCTTATTTAAGATGGTGAGAAAGTTACATTTAAAGAACGACCAGGCATCCTCGGCTGACAGGATGAGGTCAATATCCGTCCAGGATACCCGGGCCAGTGATATAAAGAATCATTACCTCAATACACCAGAGTATTGATGACAGCGTTCTATCAGCATAATCGCACTAATGGTACTATTTGTGAAGTAATTTGAGTATGGACATTGTTAAATGGGGTACTTGATAAATTCGCTCAGGCTATTTTGTTCGGATTTTAGAGCACTGGTTTGAATGTTCCAGAGCGTAGAATCGCTGATGAATTCATGAATGCTCAATGGCTGTTGAATATGGCCGGTGTCAGTAAATGTTAGGGAAATAACGTAATTTGATTTATTTCCAGCAGCACAGTTAGTCACCAATGTTTTGAATAAATATGTAAAGAGCCTAACCAGCTCTGTTAGGTGAGTAGAATGGAGAGTGAAGAGGTGTTTCTTGTTTGTGTCTGGAAGTAGCATTAGCTAGCAAGCTAAGCCAACTTTAGCCAGTTAGCTTGGGTGTGAGGCAAGAAAAGTATTATAGTTTTGGGAGAATAGTGAGTGAAAGGACCCGTGTGTACCATTCACAAACGGACGGGCTCGTCCAACTCTTCAATTACACCCTAAAGCAGATGTTGAAGAAGGCAATCGAGAGAGATGGTAGGAACTGGGACCAGCTGCGGCTCCACTTGATGTTCTTGGTGCATGTGGTACCCTAAGTGTCTACTGGATTCTCCCCCTTTGAGCTCCTGTATGGCCGTCAGCCCGCGGATTGCTGGATCTAGCTAAGGAGGTCTGGGAGGACCAACCGACACCCCTTCGCAGTGTGGTGGAACATGTGGAAGAGATGAGGGAGAGGATGAAGGCGATTTGGGCAGTGGTGAGGGAGCACAAGGTGCAGGCACAACACACCCAGGAGCATGTATACAACTGGGGGGCCCTACCATGAGAGTTCCTACTGGGTGAGAAGGTCTTGGTTCTTATCCCCACAACAGAGTGGGGATGATCCCCACAACCGCTCAACATCGTCTGCCAACCGGGGCAGAGAAAACCCCTTCAGCTTGACCATGTGAATCTATTGAAGAAGTGGCACGCGCGAGAGCAACTGTGCGCAACGTGGACCTGGCCACAGCAGAATCTACCCTCTGTCAACGTTTCCATGGGGGAAGACCTCAGTCCGAGCCAATGACAATCGCTCCTAGAGTTGGTCCAGTGGAGTACAGCAGTGTTAGGTGCCAGAGCATACGGATTTCATGGAACATCATATCCACTAACGCCCGGAAGAAAAAGTCGGTAAATGATCATACCGGATACCAGAAGCCTGGAGGGCGGTTGTCCAGTGGGAAGTGACTCCAATGCTAGAGATGGGGGTACTGGAGGAGTTCCACAGTGAGTGGTCTAGCCCTATAGTAAACCGGAATGGAGCTCTATGTTCACACCCGGTACTCGTCACCCCGGACTATTCAAAAAACCTCCTGGTTTAGACAGACGCGTCTGACACGGGTAAGGGCCCTCTTGTCCCAGGAGCAGGAAGGTGAAGAGCACCCCATCATGTATGTCAGCAGGAAGCTCCTCCCGAGGGAAAATAAGTACTTGATTGTCAAGAAGGAGTGCCTCGCCATGAAATGGGCGCTGGACACCCTCAAGTATTACCTCCTCGGGAGTAAGTTCACCCTAATTACTGACCATGCCCCCCTTGTGTGGATGGCAAGAGGTATGGACACAAATGACTGCGTCACCGTCTGGTTCCTGTGATTGTTTTTCTCTTTCAGTCACAGGTTGGGGGCTTGTCATGCCAAATAGTGTCCTTCTGCCAAATAGTGTCCCCCTCTACGTCACAATGGGATTCGATGAGTTCTAGCTTCTGTTGCAACATTCTGACCGGATCACGTAATGAACCAAAGCGGGCAGTTCGAGTTCTATTTCAGCACATAAAAGCTTGCTCAGTCCGTGCAAAATTATTACCTCAGTATTGCTCTCCAAGGACGGTGTTTTTGACAGTGACAACCTGCTGCTTCAGAGCACCGAAAAGACTGGAAAGAGAACAATTTCTTTACCATGTATTTGTCTTAAGTACGTACATATTACATTTACATTTAAGTCATTTAGCAGATTTGACATATTGTTAAATAGGAATACATCTTTAAGCTGTTTTTATAGATTGACATGGCTAGCTACTGTACTTTTTACCTCAGCCTGCCTAGCTAGAAAACAAGCTACTGTAATTGTTATTACAGCTTTCAGTTTTTATGTAGTTTATGTAGCACTCCAATGGCATCCCTCGAGGAGATTTACTTTTCTCTTTCCAGGCGAAGTACTATGAAAACACCCCTGATCTCGACAAGAGGCGCAACATTCAGAGAAATTCACAATTCAGGGTAACGTTAAGCAGTTAACTTCAATTAGATAACTGGATGGATTTAGCTATGTACAAACATTTTTCAAACACCATTTTCCATCTAACGTTAGCTAGTTGCTAGCTATACATATAATTCAGTGGAGAATGCTGAGGGGAGGATGGCTCATAATAATGTCTAGAATGGAGTGAATATAATGGTATCAAACACGTGGTTTCCATGTGGTTGATACCATTCAATTGACTCCCTTCCAGATATTATTATGAGCCATCCTTCCCTCAGCAGCCTCCACTGATATAGTTATGTCTGTCATATTGAGGTGCCTAGCTATAAGTTAAACCTAATCAATCAAATGGATAGGTGTAAACTAAGTGTCTTCGAGAGACAGACACAGAGAAAGTGGGGGGGGGGGTGAGAAAGAAAGGATGCAAGTGAGAGAGGTGGGAAGAGGGTGGAAGACAGACAAAGAGAAAGACAGCAGTGCAAATATACTTAGACTTGAGTATTTCAACAACTCTTCTCTTCCAACTTGTCTAGGCAATCATATCTACCTACGGGGAAGGATGGCCAGCCACACAGGAGGGTGATTTGTATTAAGGAGAAGGAGGCTGTGCTGACCGAGATGCATGCTGGCCATTTCGTGTGAGTGAAGCGCATGAACGCCAAAATCAACCTATGCTTTTTCTGACGGGGAATTGTCTAGGAGGTGGACAGCTGGGCAAGTGAAATAAATAACATTTAGTCAGTTTTTGCTTAAAGGTCTGAACCCTGTGTAGTCTGCCAGAAGTTTTAGATCACTGAAACCCACCTGATGTGGTGGAAGTTGTCGATCCAGATCAGAACGGCTTCGAGTACTACCTTCAGGCACAGACTGAGAAGGATGTGGAGGTTTTTGACCAGGTAAAAATGATTGCCCGCTGTTAATTTATTTTATAACACTGCACTAATCCATCACATTTTCTCACAGTTAAGTGTAACCTGTGTGTTTGCTTGTTTAGGTCTCTGTCTCCTTCCCTGTTTGGGATAGTGGGCAGCATTTTCACGTTCGGATGAAAAGCGTGCCCAGAGTAAACTTCCTGCTACTTAGGCCCAGAAGCTAATATATGCATATTATTAGTGTATTGGATAGAAAACACTCTGAAGTTTCTAAAACTGTTTGAATGATGTCTGTGAGTATAACAGAACTCATATGGCAGGCGAAAACCTGAGAAAAATCCAACCAGGTAGTGGGAAATCTGAGGTTTGTAGTTTTTCAACTTATTGTCTATCGAATATACAGTGGCTATGGGGTCAAATTGCACTTCCTAAGGCTTGCACTAGATGTCAACATTGTTTGAGGCTTCTACTGTGAAGTGGGGGCGAATGAGAGCTGATTCAACCAGAGACCTGCCAGAGTGTCATGAGCTGATCACGTGAAAGCGACCTGCGTTCCATTGCAATTTTAAAGACAAAGGAATTCTCCGGTTGGAACATTATTGAAGATTTATGTTAAAAACATCCTAAAGATTGATTCTATACATCGTTTGACGTATTTCTACTAACTGTAAAATATATTTTTGAACTTTTCATCTGAACTTTCGCCTGGACTTGCCCGCGCCTTGTGAGTTTGGATTTGTTTACCAAACGCGCTAACAAAAGGAGGTATTTGGACATAAATTATGGACTTTATCGAACAAAACAAACATTTATTGTGGAACTGGGATTCTATGTTTCTAGTATGGCCTAGTATGGTTCTCAATCAGAGGCAGGTGTCATTAGTTGTCTCTGATTGAGAATCATACTTAGGTAGCCTGGGTTTCACTGTGTGTTTGTGGGTGATTGTTCCTGCCTCTGTCTTTGCACCAGATAGGACTGTTTTGAGTTTTCACATTTCTTGTTTTTTTGTAGTCAGTTGTTCATGTGTACCTTAACGTATTAAAAAGAACCATGGACACTTACCACGCCGCGTATTGGTCCTCTGATCCATTTCGCCTCTCCTCTTCAGAAGAAGAGGAGGAAATTCATTACACACGATGGCTAGATTAACAATAAGTGTATCTTTAATTTGGTGTATTGCACTTGTGAATGTATGAAAGTTACATATTTAAAAAAATAAAATTGAATTTCGAGCTCTGCCTTTTCAGTGGAATGTTGTCGAGAAGTTTTTAAAACTCTGCTCCTGTTCTCCAGGAGCTAGGGGTTCTGCCCAACACCCAGACGTGGATTCACCGGATGTCCTCCATTACCAACCACCCTCCAACTTTTCATTACATCATCTACAGCTACTGTTGTTGTCATGTTGTCATTATCTGCTGAGAAAAGTTTCTTGCTCTATCGTATTGGGCACATAATGTGTGAGATGCACAGATTAACTAAAAACACTAGCACTGCAAACATTCAGAACAGAGAGAGCAGCAGTGCCTAGACTTTGCAGTCTCCCTTTTATTCAAGTTCCCCTTCTGAGACTGGCTGCCTGTTGAGAACAAGTGACAGGCAGAATTCCACACACCTTAATTCAGTATTTTTGTCTATGATTGCCATGTTAGTGCGCAAAAAAATCTGTGAAAATAAATTAATGACACAACTGTACCAAAAACTATCAACGTTTATGTATTCGGATCTTAAAAATTGCCAGGTTGGTTTTCACAGCTGTTTCACAAGGTGTTCATTTTTGTAAGTTGTAAGGTATCCTTTGATGGCATTTATTTGTTCCACATTATTCATTGTTGTATCCTAGGACCTACAATAGATACATATATGAGCTATGTGAGATAGAAAAAAAGAATCATAAAAGAGGACCTCTGAAATGATATTTCAGTGTAGATAAGGGAAGGGCAGGCTAAAATAAAAACATGACATCAAATCCAATTTTTTTTAGTCATATGCGCCGAATACAACAGGTGAAATGCTTACTTTACAAGCCCCTAACCAACAATGCAGTTTAAAAAAATGAATAAGAAATAGAAGTAACAAGTAATTAAATAGCGAGACTATACACAGGGGGTACCGGTACAGAGTCAATGTGCGGGGCCACCGGTTAGTCAAGGTAATTTAGGTAATATGTACAGTGAGGGGAAAAAACAAGAATACTTTTTCCCCCTGCTGACAAAGAAATGATCAGTCTATAATTGTAATGGTAGGTTAATTTGAACAGTGATAAACAGAATAACAACAAAAAAATCCAGAAAAACGCATGTCAAAAATGTTATAAATTGATTTACATTTTAATGGAGGGAAATAAGTATTTGACCCCTCTGCAAAACATGACTTAGTACTTGGTGGCAAAACCCTTGTTGGCAATCACGGAGGTCAGACGTTTCTTGTAGTTGGCCACCAGGTTTGCACACATCTCAGGAGGGATTTTGTCCCACTCCTCTTTGCAGATCTTCTCCAAGTCATTAAAGGTTTTGAGGCTGACGTTTGGCAACTCAAACCTTCAGCTCCCTCCACAAATTTTCTATGGGATTAAGGTCTGGAGACTGGCTAGGCCACTCCAGGACCTTAATGTGCTTCTTCTTGAGCCACTCCTTTGTTGCCTTGGCCGTGTGTTTTGGGTTATTGTCATGCTGGAATACCCATCCACGACCCATTTTCAATGCCCTGGTTAAGGGAAGGAGGTTCTCACACAAGATTTGACGGTACATGGCCCCGTCCATCGTCCCTTTGATGCGGTGAAGTTGTCCTGTCCCCTTAGCAGAAAAACACCCCCAAAGCATAATGTTTCCACCTCCATGTTTGACGGTGGGGATGGTGTTCTTGGGGTCATAGGCAGCATTCCTCCTCCTCCAAACACTGCGAGTTGAGTTGATGCCAAAGAGCTTCATTTTGGTCTCATCTGACCACAACACTTTCACCCAGTTGTCCTCTGAATCATTCAGATGTTCATTGGCAAACTTCAGACGGGCATGTGTATGTGCTTTCTTGAGCAGGGGGACCTTGCAGGCGCTGCAGGATTTCAGTCCTTCACGGCATAGTGTGTTACCAATTGTTTTCTTGGTGACTATGGTCCCAGCTGCCTTGAGATCATTGACAAGATCCTCCCTTGTAGTTCTGGGCTGATTCCTCACCGTTCTCATGATCATTGCAAGTCCACGAGGTGAGATCTTGCTTGGAGCCACAGGTCGAGGGAGATTGACAGTCCTTTTGTTTCTTCCATTTGCGAATAATCGCAACAACTGTTATCACCTTCTCACCAAGCTGTTTGGCGATGGTCTTGTAGCCCATTCCAGCCTTGTGTAGGTCTACAATCTTGTCCCTGACATCCTTGGAGAGCTCTTTGGTCTTGGCCATGGTGGAGAGTTTGGAATCTGATTGATTGATTGCTTCTGTGGACAGGTATCTTTTATACAGGTAACAAACTGAGATTAGGAGCACTCCCTTTAAGAGTGTGCTCCTAATCTCAGCTCATTGCCTGTATAAAAGACACCTGGGAGCCTGAAATCTTTCTGATTGAGAGGGGGTAAAATACTTATTTCCCTCATTAAAATGCAAATCAATTTATAACATTTTTGACATGCGCTTTTCTGTATTTTGTTGTTGTTATTCTGTCTCTCACTGTTCAAATAAACCTACCATTAAAATTATAGACTGATCATTTCTTTGTCAGTGCATAGATTGTAACAACAGAGAGTGGCAGCGGTGTAAAGGAGGGGGGCAACGCAAACAGTCTGGGTAGCCATTTGATTAGATGTTCAGGAGTCTTATGGCTGCTTAGAAGCCTCTTGGACCTAGACTTGGTGCTCTGGTACCACTTTCTGTGCGGTAGCAGAGAGAACAGTCTATGACTACGGTGGTTGGAGTCTTTGACAATTTTTAGGGCCTTCCTCTGACACCACCTGGTATGGAGGTCCTGGATGGCAGGAAACTTGGCCCCAGTGATGTACTGGGCTGTACGCACTACCCTCTGTAGTGCCTTGCGGTCGGAGGCCGAGCAGTTGCCATACAAGGCAGTGATGCAACCAGTCAGGATGCCAAAACTTTTCAGTCTCCCGAGGGCGAATAGGTTTTGTCGTGCCCTCTTCACGACTTTCTTGGTGTGCTTTGACCCTGTTTGTTGGTGATGTGGACACCAAGGAACTTGAAGCTCTCAACCTTCTCCACTACAGCCCCGTCGATGAGAACGGGGGCATGCTCTCGTTTTCTGTAGTCCCCAATCATCTCCTTTGTCTTCATCACGTTGAGGGACAGGTATGCCGGGAGGTCTACCCCGGGGGTTGGTGATAGAGGGGAGGGACGTGCTGCGATGGTGGCTCCCTATGCTAGGAGTACACGGGCTGGGCAGCCCGACACTGATGGCCCCAAGTAGAAATAATTAGGGGAGAGTGCCAACCAGCCGTCCAGGCTACATAAAGGGAGCACCGTGGCACACCGTGAGGGAGACAAAGAGAGAGGCAAGGAGTGAGCCTAGAGATGGGAACGAAGCTCCCGGAGGCTCAGAGCAGAATATAAACAGATCAGAATATAAGGAGGACAGAGCCAACCCTTAGTTATTTTGTTGTTATGTTTATTTTGTTGACTAGTAAAGTCGTGTTTTCTCACTAGAACCTTCCAGTCTCTGTGTCCATCTATGCATGCTCAATCCAACACAGTACCTCATAACGATAAAGTGAAAACAGGTTTTCAGAAATTTTTGCAAATGTTTTAAAAATAAAATAAAATACCTTATTTACATGAGTATTCAGACCCTTTGCTATGAGACTCAAAATTTAGCTCAGGTGCATTCTGTTCCCTTTGATCATTTTTGAGATGTTTCTACAACTTGATTGGATTCCATCTGTGGTAAATTCAATTGATTGGACATGATTTGGAAAAGGCACACACCGGTCTATAAGGTCCCACAGTTGACAATGCCTGCAAGAGCAAAAACCAAGCCATGATGTCGAAGGAATTGTCCATAGAGCTCCGAGACAGGATTGTGTCGAGGCACAGATCTGGGGAAGGGTACCAAAACATTTCTGCAGCATTGAAGGTCCCCAAGAACACAGTGGCCTCCATCATTATTAAATGGAAGAAGTTTGGAACCACCAATACTTGTCCTAGAGCTGGCCGCCCGGCCAAACTGAGCAATCGGGGGAGAAGGACCTTGTTCAGGGAGGTGACCAAGAACCCGATGGTCACTGACAGAGCTTCAGAGTTTCTCTGTGGAGATTGGAGAACCTTCCAGAAGGACATCCATTTATGTGGCACTCCAACAATAAGGCCTTTATGGTAGAGTGGCCAGAAGGAAGCCAGTCCTCACTAAAGGCACCTGACAGCCTGCTTGGTGTTTGCCAAAAGGCACCTAAAGGACTCTCAGACCATGAGAAACAAGATTCTCTGGTCTGAAGAAACCAAGATCGAACACTTTGACCTGAATGCCAAGCGTCACGTCCGGAGTAAATCTGGCACCATCCCTATGTTGAAGCATGGTGGTAGCAGCGTCATGCTGTGGGGATGTTTTTCAGTGGCAGGGACCCCAGGATCAAGGGGAAGACGAATGGAGCAAAGTAAAGAGAGATCCTTGATGAAAACATGCTCCAAAGCACTCAGGACCGCAGACTGGGGCGATGGTTCACCTTCCAACAAGACAACAACCCTAAGCACACAGCCAAGGCAATGCAGGAGTGGCTCTGGAAAGACCTGAAAATACCTGTGCAGCGATGCTCCCCATCAAACCTGACAGATCTTGAGAAGGTCTGCAGAGAAGAATGGGAGAAACTCCCCAAATACAGGTGTGCCAAGCTTGTAGCGTCATACCCAATAACACTCGAGGCTGTAATCACTGCCAAAGGTGCTTCAACAAAGTACTGAGTAAAGGTGCTGAATACTTGTGTAAATGAGATATTTACGTTTTTTAATTTAATTACATTTTTGGACAAAAACAAACTGTTTTTGCTTTGTCATTATGGGGTATTGTGTGTAGATTGATGAGAGGAAAAAACAAATGTAATCAATTTGAGAATAAGTCTAACATAACAAAATGTGGAAAAGTCAAGGGGCCTGAATACTTTCCAAATGGTCTGTATATGTAACTATCATCTCACTTGTGGCACTGTCATACCTCCACCCTTATCTTGGTCTTCCCCTCTTTATCCCCCTCTCCTCCACACTCTTTCTATATCTCCTTTCTTTTAACCCCCTCTTTCTCCTGTAATATAAACCTGTAGTATTGTTTTTAGTTTAGTTTATTTATTTTATTTTTATTTTTACAGGGACAGTGCACATTAATCAACGTTTCAGTAAAAGTGCCGGTTTTAGCCAGCCGGCTAATTTTCAACCGCAGTCCCTGGGCAGGTTATTAAAAACAATTACAATATAGACAATAGCACCATAGACATAGCAACATAGGACAAGAAAGACATAGCATACAGACAGAGCAACATAGAACAAAAAGCAGCAAGACAAAATTCATAAAAGCAACAAAGTGTTTCCATACCTCACAAGCTACAGACAACATGGAAAGCGACAACACACAGCTAGGGACCATGTTCACAAATCTGATTGACCTTTAGCCATGTCTTCAAGCATTTTGTGAAAGTGTGATATGTGGTGCAGTTATGTGTGTCTGATGGCAGTGTATTCCAGACATGGGAAGCTCTCACAGAGAATGCAGATTTACTAAAGGTGCTTTTCCTTAGGGGAACTATACAGTCACCTCTCATGGCAGACCTTGTGGATCTGCTGCCATATGTCTGGGTTTTCTGTTTAACAAAAATATTGAGTGGAGGGGGAGCCAGGCCATTAAGGATCTTGAATACAAGACATGCGTCGGTGTATTGCACAAGATTTTCCCAACTCAAGAGCTCATGTTTTCTAAGGATGTGACAATGATGATGGCTATTGGGCTTCCTATCAAGCACTTTGAGAGCCTGTTTGTAGACAGACTGAATAGGTTTTAATGTTGTACAGCAAGCTTGGGCCCAACTAGTCAAGCAGTATGTTAAGTGGGGGAGTATCATAGATTTGAAGTACAGTTTTGCTACCTCTGTAGTCAAACAATTTCGTATAAATCGGAAATTAGCTAGATTGAATTTAGTTATTTGAATTACCTTTTTCACATGCTTTTTAAAAGAGAGGTTGGAATCAAGTATGATGCCAAGGTACTTAAAATCGGATACCACCTGGAGCTTCTCCCCTGACACATAGACATCTGGCTCAGTAGCATCTGTTGCCCTCTTTGTGAAGAACATGCAAACAGTTTTTTTCACATTGAGATGCAAACACGAGTCACAGAGCCACTTTGTAACCTGGACCATTACAGTAGTGAGTTCTTGTGCAGCTTGTTGTTTGCTCTTTTAATTGTTTTTATTTCACCTTATTTTAACCAGGTAGGCCAGTTAGGAACAAGTTCTCATTTACAACTGCAACCTGGCCAAGACAAAGCAAAGCAGTGCGAACCAAACAACAACACAGAGTTACACATGTAATTAACAAACGTACAGTCAATAACACAATAGAAGAAGTATAAATACTACGTGTGCAAATGGCGTGAGGAGGTAAGGCAATAAATAGGCCATAGTAGCGAAGTAATCACATTTTAGCAAATTAACACTGGAGTGATAGATGTGCAGATAATGATGTGCAAGTAGAAATACTGGGACATATAACATCAGCCATTTTTGCAATTCGTTCCAGTCATTGGTAGCAGACAACTGGAAAGAAAGGTGGCCAAAGGGAGTGTTGGCTTTGGGGATGACCAGTGAGAAATACCTGCTGGAGCGTGTGCTATGGGGGGTGTTGTTATCGTGACCAGTGAGCTGAGATAAGGCGGCGCTTTACCTAGCAAAGACTTATAGATGAGGCGAGGGCCATCTATATGTAGCGAGGGCCAGCCTACGAGAGCATACAGGTCGCAGTGGTGGGTAGTATATGTGGCTTTGGTGACAAAATGGATGGTGACAAAATGGATGCCACTGTGATAGACTGCATCCAGTTTGCTGAGTAGAGTGTTGGAGGCTATTTTGCAAATAACATCGCCGAAGTCCAGGATCGGTAGGATAGTCAATTTTACAAGCGTATTTTTGGCAGCGTGAGTGAAGGAGGCTTTGTTGCGAAATAGGAAGCCGATTCTAGATGTCATTTTGGATTGAGATGTTTAATATGAGTATGGAAGGCGAGTGTACAGTCTAGTCAGACACCTAGTTATTTGTAGTCCACATATTCTAAGTCATAACCGTCCAGAGTAGTGATGCTAGTCAGGCGGGCGGGTGTGGCCAGCAATCGGTTGAAAAGCATGCATTTAGTTTTACTAGCGTTTAAGAGCAGTTGGAGGCCACGGAAGGAGTGTTGTATGCCATTGAAGCTCGATTGGAGGTTAGTTAACACAGTGTCCAAAGAGGGGCCAGATGTATACAGAATAGTATTGCCTGAGTAGAGGTGGATCAGGGAATCGCCAGCAGCAAGAGCGACATCGTTGATATATACAGAGAAAAGAGTCGGCCGAGAATTGAACCCTGTGGCACCCCCATAGAGACTGCCAGAGGTCCGGACAACAGGCCCTCCGATTTGACACACTGAACTCTATCTGAGAAGTAGTTGGTGAACCAGGCGAGGCAGTCATTTGAGAAACCAAGGCTGTTGAGTCTGCCGATAAGAATACGGCGATTGACGGAGTCGAAAGCCTTGGCCAGGTCGATGTAGGCAGTGTCTGGTTAGCTAACATTAAAGCAGATAAAAATGGTTGATGCAAGAGTCAAAACCACTATCTGTATGTGATGATAGAACTATGATGCATAGGTGGAGAATTTGATTTGAATCACAGAAAGTTTACATAAGTCAACTTTTATAGTTTACTTCAACGTTATGATTGTGTGTGTTTCTGTGGTTGTGTGAATGGTGTACTTAAGTGAACACGTTTACTGTTTGTTCCATGTGCATGAAGTATGCATTACTTGCTGCCCCGCTTACAAGTGAACTTTCAGTGTTTTCAGGAAGTGACAAACAGTTACTTCCTCTGACCTGAACCCATTAGCTCTCCACAGATGCCCATCTCTCTGTCAAAGTCAAGGCAGCACCTGAATGGAATTGATGAGTGCATGTTCCAAAATGTAACCTCACACCCTTTATTTACACTGTGGTATTTCCTCAGAACACTGTTTCAAAGAAGAAAAAAACACACAGAAAAACATTCTCTCTCTCCCTCAGTCTTACACTCTCTCTCTACCCCCCTCTCTCTAAGACCACACAAACACATCCTGTATCAGTTTGACTACCCCAGCCACTCTTATGCATGATTGTCTCACACCTCTGTATGTTAGACTAACAAAAAATTGTCAACAGTTATTTGGGACAGTACACACATAAACTAATAAAATAGCAAAACGAATAGTTCCCCATGGATCGCGTGAGTATATAGGCAGACTCTTGAGTTGATCATTTCATGCCAAATGTAAAGATCAAAAACCAAAACTAAATGGTCAAAAGCATTGAAAAACACCAAGTGATTTAATGTGATTGAGCCAATGTGAAACTGATCTTAATGTCATGTACTACATTCTACACTGAGGTAGTTCAGAATGTCGTATGTTCTGGGGTGTCAGACCTCTTACAGTTGCAATACTTTGTGGTTTCTTTTATGAAATGACTGTGAGAAATACAGAGAGGTTAGATAGAAGGGCCTTAGATAATACATCATTTAATATAATCTATTTCTATGGCTCAGACAGAGTGGCCAAGACAGGGCTCAAATCCCTGTTGCCAGGGGGATGTGTGATATGGAGTGGGCAGCGCTACCACTAGGCCAGACTCCTGCACTCTCTTGATGCATTTCCACTGAGGATTTACCCCAGTGTTTTACCCAAAAGGCTCTGACTTTTCTGTTTCCAACTGCCTGGGCTGGCACCCGTGTCTCACTGGGCCATGGCTTCGGCGGACACAATAACAATAGAGTTAACATGAACATAAAACACTGGTGACACCCTGGTGTGTGGGTAAGTTCAGGTGGCAGGTGGGGGACAGGGGAAGCAGATAGCTGCTTAGTGGCTATTCAGCAGCCTGATGGTCTAGGGGAAGAAGCTATTGGCCAGTCTGACAGTTTTTGGGGACGGGATCATTAATGGGGGATGGGGTTTTTGGATATGAAATCCACCTTGAAATCTAACTCTGAGCACACAGCAAATCACTCAGTAATAAAATGCTGAGTACCTGTGGGATGTTACGGGAATCAAAACATTCTCACACTGTCCTTTAAAGTAAAATACTTAAAACATTGTCTTTCTTGTTTCCTTTCCAATAGAGTCAGCAGGTGACTCAACAAAATATCTGAAAAATAAATCAGCTTCTTTGGGAGAAATTGTTACTTTGGTTTGCAATAACTCAGAGACGAATGCATCATACATCTGGAAGAAGGACACAGTTCTTATTTTCTCTCATAGTGACACACTGAATAAATCTGAACGAAAATTCACCTCTGACAGGATGAGTGTTGATCCACCTACAAAGCTGACTATCTTTAATGTAGAGTTAAATGACACCGGGAGCTACAGCTGTCAAATAACAGATGATCAAAGTGGTGTACGGACAATGGAGTGGAATTTGACCATCACTAATAACCTCACAGGTAATGGAAGTAATGTTCTGTTTATACTGTAACATGTGGAGAAGAAACTGTATTCTGTCATGCCAGATATAAATTTCCAGAATTTTGACTAACAAAAATATAAATTATTGTGATAATTATTGCAAACCCTCAATACTGAATGTTATAATGTTATTATTTGGTTATTATCTCCCAATTGTTTACTATATTGTTATAAAGCAAAGGAATATAACACTTGTTTTAGACTTGTCAACTCTCCTGAAAATCCCAGTTGTTTCTGTCTTAACACAGATCATGCTGAATATAACCTACGGAGGTTATTGCTCTTCACAATTCCATCTGCTATTGGAGGAGTGGTTCTCTGCATTAACATCTGTTGTATGGTCTGGCTGTGTAGGTGAGTAGCTCAAAGTAGTGTACCTAAGAGCTCAGTTCAATCACATCTGCATTGCCTAAAGCACTGTGGTCTCATCTTGTATCTATAGTTGAGCAGGAGTTATATTTTCAATAAAATACCTAATTCATGTTACCTTGTTTCTGCAGGAAACGAAAACAGGAACAGACAAGTCATTGTGATAAGCGCAGAGAGGTCAGTAGCTTAACTCAGATGGGTTGGGTTAAATGAGGAAGATATTCGTCCCACCAGCCGGATGCCTTTTCCTGTTTCTAAAACTCCCAATGTTCTGCTCATGTGTTTCTTTTACGCACTAAACACTTTGAGGCCTCCTGCTTATGTTTATGTTGTCTTGAAAATGTGCACAATGTAAGGTTTTAGAAAACAGGAAATGTCTTCCTGAAGGAGGAGCGAACATGCCTTTTCTGAAAGGCCAGGCTACGAATACAGTTTTAATGAATCTTTTTGATATTGCCAAATTTGTGGCTGTGGTAACTAGTGGAAACCAAACTTAGGATCCGAATCACATTCTGCCCATGTGTTATTTTACACGTAATTTCAAGTTTCTCACTTTACTCTATCAAATCAGATGTATTTATAAAGCCCGTTTAACTTCAGATGTCACAAAGTGCTTGTACAGAAACCCAGCCTAAAATCTCACACATCAAGCAATGCAGATGTGGAAGCACGTGGCTAGGAAAAACTCCCTAGAAATGCATTCTTCAAGATGTTCATAGATGACCAGCAGGGTCAAATAATAATCACAGTAGTTGTAGAGTGGCAACAAGGTCAGTACCTCAGGAGTAAATGTCAGTTGGCTGAGCATTCAGAGGTTGAGACAGCAGGTGTGGTAGAGAGAGCGAGAGAGAGGGAGGGTCGAAAACAGCAGGTCCGGGACAATGTAGCACGTCCTGTGAACAGGTCAGTGTTCCATAGCCACAGGCAAAACAGCAGAAACTGGATCAGCATCACGACCAGTTGGACTGGGGACAGCCAGGAGTCATTATGCCAGGTAGTCCCGAGGCATGGTCCTAGGGCTCAGGTTCTCCTCGAGGTCCTGGTTGGCTTGCTCCGACTAGGCCGTTGGACTGGAACCCGGAGGACAGGCTGGCCAACAACCCAATGAGGGTGCAGAACGCCTTCTAGAACTGGGACGAGAACTGCGGATGGAGTCAGGAACGAACTTCCGGGGTGTGGGTTGTCTCGCTTCCTCTTCCGTCTCTGGAGCAACTGCAGATAAGTGTAGTCGACTGCAGTCAAAACGTCATGACCTTTGATCACATGGTTTTTGTAAAGTTCATGCAGTCAACATGTTGGCTCAAGTCAGACAATTGTTATCCCCTTTGATAAGTGGTGACCAACCATTTTCACCGACTGATCTGCTCAAATGCGCCCATTGTCTTGGAGCCGGTTTGTCTTACATCATACAGTCATCCATGATACATGATCTAACACATGACTGAAAACTGTGGGTCAGGTATCCTTACGACGACCACTGACTGACCATATGACCACTGGTGTTGCACATTAGAGACAGACAAAGCCTTGACCAACTCTTTATTATAACCACCACTCCAAAGTCATGTCAACTCCCCATGATGAGACCTAGAACCAATAAACACTCCAGTGTGTAGTGTATATTTGCTCACATGTCCATGCATATAATTTATACACTCAATATAATCAACACATTCCTAAAAGAAGGCACCTACTGTTTCACTCACAACATATCGTAAACAGAATAAATCCCTTTTTAAAAAGGTCCTAAAATGAATGATTCTGAGTGGGTAAACACACACTCTCATACACACCATACATTTTGGTACCCTTGGTTAATGAGCACTATGTACATGAAGTGCTTGGTTTTCCCCTGAGGAGAAGATTGCAGTTTGCTGTGAAGCATTTTGGTTCACTCTCAAAAAAAACAAAGCCAGAACATTTCAGAAAGTCTATAAGCCCTGTCATTTACAGTGCTGTGCATAAAGTAATAACCAGGTAAATGCAGTGTATCTACAGACATAGAAGCACATCACTCTGTGCATAGTACTGTCGCAGAAAGTACATTTATGATTATAATTGGCAACATTTTAGGCATTATAATATCACCAGATTATTTCAATATTATTAAGATTTACTTTGTAAAGTAAAATTTTCTTAATCTTAGTCATTTAGCAGACGCTCTTATCCAAAGCGTGTGCATACATTTTCGTACTGGTCCCCCATGGGAATCGAACCCAGAAACCTGGTGTTTACAAGCACCATGCTCTACCAACTGATCCACACAGGACTGACTATCTTAACCTGTTGAAGCAGTACCACACAGGATGCCTATTGCCCTGGGTGTGGTTTCAAAGCCAGTTATCCACTTTGACAGTGACGCTACCTTTGTACATTTAGACCAGGGACAGGCAAACTCTGGCCCACATGACCATTCAATCCAGCCCACGGGAGATACAAAATAATAAAATAAATGTGGGGGGGAAATGATAATTTAGGTTAACATAAACACTCCAGGCCACACTTGAATGTCTAAAACTAGATAGAACATTATAATGGACCTATTTGATTTGATTTATTTAACTAGGCAAGCCAGTTAAGAACAAATTCTTATTTACAATGATGGCCTACCCCAGACAATGCTGGGCCAATTGTGCGCCACCCTATGGGACTCCCAACCGCAGCCAGTTGTGATTCAGCCTGGAATCGAACAAGGGTCTGTAGTGACATCTCTAGCACTGAGATGCTGTGCCACTAGGGAGCCCAATGGGTTATTTATAATGGACCCATTTTACAATGGACCTATTTTCTGGCCTGCAAATTGATTAAAAAAAATGTATAGATAAAAAAAGCCCCCAAAAATCTGTACGGCCCTTCATCGAATTTCTAAATCCCGATATGGCCCTCAAGACAAAAGGTTTGCCCACCCCTGGCTTAAACAATGAGGTATCCTAACATACTAACTACTCTAATACACGGGCTAATGCTAGGCTAGGGCTGGAGAGTGGATGTTTGGTGGGATGTAAACAGGGTGGCTGGTAACAGTGAGAGTGTGGAAGCCTCAGGGGTCGGCCATGCCCTCTGTGCGGTTGCAGAGCGACTCATAGAGTTCAGAGGTCAGTGAGTAGTTAGAGAAGGCCTGCTTGAATTCCTGCAGGGGGCAGTAGACTCCACTACAGCCTGGAATCAACTGGTCCTACAGACACAAAGAAACAAAGAACATAAGAAAGAGACACACACAAAAAGAGATCACTAACTTTCTCAGAGAGAAAGAGGGTCCTGAAAGTGTTTAAATATGAGCCTTGCCTCTTCCCTAGCTCACTTGCGCCCTAGACCAAGTTCTCAGTTCGGAAAATATGGCACTGGACAATGTGACCGGGAAGATTATAATTTACCGGCCATTTGGAAATGTACCGGACCCATAAGCATTGGATGTATAACCCATTAGGGCAAATACAATTTGTGGGAAAACACCATTCAAAAGAGCGCTTCTGGGAAAACACCATTCTAAACAGCACACCTGATAGCTGTTCCATATGTGAGAGATGGAAATCTCTGTTGGAAACTTAGAAAGAGAGGGAATCTAAAGTGGCAACAACTAGGATGGGTTGCTATATGATGTGGATTGTTTCAAAAATCACACGGTCGTAGTCCGATGTCTATTTGGGAAACACGCTTGGCAATAGGCTTAGCGGATTATTGAATTGCGGCTGTCAGTGAAAAACATCTAAAATGTGTGTGAAGATAATGCGTCTTGAGCATAATTGTAAAATGTTGAGACAAGGGGGGGGATGTGTGTCTCTCCAGAACGGCTCAGCTGTCTCCTGTCAATTCTTGTGCATTCATTGTTTGTGTGAATTGTTTGCCCTTACATAAAAAAATGATTCCCCAGAACATGTCACCAGTGGTAAATGTAAAGTGTTTAACATCCAATGCAAATGATAAAGAACTATAGTTTTAATATGTTAAGGTAAGCTATTTCAATCAAATGTATTTATACATTTATAAAGCCCTTTTTACACCAGCTGATGTCACAAAGTGCTATATATTTAAAAAATCTTTCCAACAATCTTATCCTCAATAATCACCAATCCTTGGTGTGTAAGAACAAGGGCAGTTATAGGCTATGAGCTCTATGCACTAATTTCTTTAGCCACCAATGGGTCACGGTGTGTCAATACGGCAGAGGCTGGTGATCTCGCATTAGTTGATTTTTAACTTTTAGATTTTAATCATTTCAATTCAGATTATGATTAACCACATGACAATGATTTTGAGAAACAAAAACGTTATTGATAAAATAAAACTAATCCACAAAAATGATTATATGAAAATCATAACTGGCATGCATAACGGTAGACATGGCAGGATAAATTGTAAGCTTCCCCAAACTTGAAACTCATGTGCCACCTATGAAGTCTTAATAAAAATAATTGCCTACACGTTTCTATGGTCAGATTTAGCATATAGGCTACTTTGAAGCAAGGTAAAACAGGCCTCATAATATGAAATAAAACATTCAGGTTTCAAACAATTAAGTATGTTTTCAAAATGCATACTGCCTTCAGCTCACATTGTAAAGTGGAGGGTGACACACTGATAGCCTTTTTGACTGCACTTGAAAGGTGAATGGGAGGCGATCTTTTAATCATACACCAAAACTGTTTTAACACACGATACACACAGGCCAATTTAATTCCATAAAATTATGCTAGTTAACCTATAGACCAGTGTAGGAAGGCTCCTAATAATGTCTGAAACGGAGTGAATGGAATCAAACACATAGTTTCCATGTGTTTGATACCATTCAACTGATTCCACTCCAGTCATTACCACAAGCCGTTCCCCACAATTAAGGTGCCACCAGCCTCCTGTGCTATAAACCGATAAGCATGATGGTCAAATGTATTTCCATCAACTGGTATTTCCATCAATGAATAAAAAGCATTATTTTGCAATGGGATTTTCTTTCTGGGTGGCAACAGTTTAATTGATCGGTTTTTCATTTATTTAATTTGGGCCAAAATCGGGAAATTGCCGGCTAACGGAAACCCTGCCCTAGACCATACCTTGCCAATGTAGGACACTTTGACAAAGGCCTCTTTGGTTTGCCTGTGTTGATGCAGCTCCAGGGTGATGTCAGCGGCGTACGGTGGCCATTGCATGTCAAAAACCCCCAGAGCCATGAGACAGGGCATCAGAGTGGTGTCGTGGGCAGAGTACAGGAACAGCTTCCTGAGAGAAAAAACACATATGTGAAAATGCCCTCAGAACATTTCTGATGTTCAGCAACAAGTAGGGGTAGGGAACGAAAAATGAAGAATGTGCCATTTAGAAAATTACATTTGCTACCATCAAGTGGTTGGGTTGAGATCTGCAGCTCAATAAATCTCTTATTGGCTGTTTTATATTGCATACCTCTAGTACCCCCAAACAGTACATATTTTGTTTGTGGCCCTGGACAAGCACACCTGATTCTACATGACAACTAATCATCAATCCCTTGCAGGCACTCCCTTCTCAAATCAAACCGTAATCTGCACCACTCATTCATGTTGTCACCAAGGCAGCATGATGCATCGTTCAGAAACATGCATCTCTTTTTCCCATAAAATACAGTGGGGCAAAAAAGTATTTAGTCAGCCACCAATTGTGCAAGTTCTCCCACTTAAAAATATGAGAGAGGCCTGTAATTTTCATCATAGGTACACTTCAACTATGACAGACAAAATGAAAAAAAAATATCCAGAAAATCACATTGTAGGATTTTTTAATGAATTTATTTGCAAATTATGGTGGAAAATAAGTATTTGGTCAATAACAAAAGTTTATCTCAATACTTTGTTATATACCCTTTGTTGGCAATGACAGAGGTCAAATGTTTTCTGTAAGTCTTCACAAGGTTTTCACACACTGTTGCTGGTATTTTGGCCCATTCCTCCATGCAGATCTCCTCTAGAGCAGTGATGTTTTGGGGCTGTTGCTGGGCAACACGGACTTTCAACTCCCTCCAAAGATGTTCTATGGGGTTGAGATCTGGAGAATGGCTAGGCCACTCCAGGACCTTGAAATGCTTCTTACGAAGCCACTCCTTCGTTGCCCGGGCGGTGTGTTTGGGATCATTGTCATGCTGAAAGACCCAGCCACGTTTCATCTTCAATGCCCTTGCTGATGGAAGGAGGTTTTCACTCAAAATCTCACGATACATGGCCCCATTCATCTTTCCTTTACACGGATCAGTCCTGGTCCCTTTGCAGAAAAACAGCCCCAAAGCATGATGGTTCCACCCCCATGCTTCACAGTAGGTATGGTGTTCTTTGGATGCAACTCAGCATTCTTTGTCGTCCAAACATGACGAGTTGAGTTTTTACCAAAAAGTTATATTTTGGTTTCATCTGACCATATGGCATTCTCACAATCTTCTTCTAGATAATCCAAATGCTCTCTAGAAAACTTCAGCTGGGCCTGGACATGTACTGGCTTAAGCAGGGGGACATGTGTGGCACTGCAGGATTTGAGTCCCTGGCGGTGTAGTGTGTTACTGATGGTAGGTTTTGTTACTTTGGTCCCAGATCTCTGCAGGTCATTCACTAGGTCCCCCCGTGTGGTTCTGGGATTTTTGCTCACCGTTCTTGTGATCATTTTGGCCCCACGGGGTGAGATCGTGCGTGGATCCCCAGATCGAGGGAGATTATCAGTGGTCTTGTATGTCTTCCATTTCCTAATAATTGCTCCCACAGTTGATTTCTTCAAACCAAGCTGCTTACCTATTGCAGATTCAGTCTTCCCAGCCTGGTGCAGGTCTACAATTTTGTTTCTGGTGTCCTTTGACAGCTCTTTGGTCTTGGCCATAGTGGAGTTTGGAGTGTGACTGCTTGAGGTTGTGGACAGGTGTCTTTTATACCGATAACAAGTTCAAACAGGTTCCATTAATACAGGTAACGAGTGGAGGACAGAGGAGCCCCTTAAAGAAGAAGTTACAGGTCTGTGAGAGCCAGAAATTTTGCTTGTTTGTAGGTGACCAAATACTTATTTTCCACCATAATTTGCAAATAAATTCATTAAAAATCCTACAATGTGATTTTCTGGATTTTTCCCCCTCATTTTGTCTGTCATAGTTGAAGTGTACCTATGATAAAAATGACAGGCCTCTCTCATCTTTTTAAGTGGGAGAACTTGCACAATTGGTGGCTGACTAAATACTTTTTTGCCCCACTGTATATGTTCAAATTTTCAAAATCGTTTTCATTGGGAAGGCAGCTAAATCAAAAGCAATCACTTTTGCATGTGAAAACACTGAATCCTGACCTGTTCACTGGACGTGCTACCTGTCCCAGACTTGCTGTTTTCAACTCTCTAGAGACAGCAGGAGCGGTAGAGATACAATGATCGGCAAAGAAAAGCCAACTGACATTTACTCCTGAGGTGCTGACTTGTTGCACCCTCGACAACTACTGTGATTATTATTGTTTGACCATGCTGGTCATTTATGAACATTTTAATATCTTGGCCATGTTCTGTTATAATCTCCACCCGGCACAGCTAGAAGAGGACTGGCCACCCCTCATAGCCTGGTTCCTCTCTAGGTTTCTTCCTAGATTTTGGCCTTTCTAGGGAGTTTTTCCTTGCTTCTACACCTGCATTGCTTGCTGTTTGGGGTTTTAGGCTGGGTTTCTGTACAGCACTTTGAGATATCAGCTGATGTAAGAAGGACTATATAAATACATTTGATTATTATTATTTTTTTGTTGTTGATTAATCCACATGCTAAAATCTAGGTCACTTCGTCGTTGGCCAGAGCGGGGCACCCGGTTCACGGCCGGGAGGCAGCTCCGGTTCACAGCCCCATTCAAAATGAATGCAATCAAAAGTAAAACTAACTCACCTGTTGGACTCTGAGGTTGTGCCCTGTATATGGTCTTCAATGTTGCCCATCAGGGTGTGGAAGAGGGGACCCACACACAGCTGCAGGTTCTCCCTGATCACAACAAGCAAGCCTCAGACAAGATGAAGGAAACAACAACTGTCTTGGGGGAATTTATTTCTGAATGTGGAATAAGAAAGCAGTTTATGCTCATGAAACAGGGAACTATATTGTCTCTGTTCTACTACCTGGCCCTCTACACAGGCCCATCTGTATTTACATCCCACTACCCTTTGACCCCTGACCTCTTGCTGGGTTCGTAGATGTGACAGATCATCTCCACAGCTCTCTGCTCCACTGTGTTCCTCCAGGAGTCCAGGATTGGTGGGCAGGGCAGTCCGTGTGTCTGATATAACACACACACACACACACACTTTGTCATGGTAACATCTCCATGCAATGCAAACAAAATGACTAAGTCATTTTTGCTGTAACTAGCAAAAGGGAAGGGAAGTAAGGCGCAGGAGAGCAAAACTGGGTATTCAACAGAGCAGTTATATTCATAAAACCCCTGGAAACCAGAACAATAAACAAATGGGTACAAAACTCGTCGCGCACCAGAGAAAATGTGCACATGCACTTACAATAAACAATTCTGTACAAAGACATGGGGGGAAGAGGGTTAAATACACAACATGTAATGAGGGATACTGAGACCAGGTGTGTGAGAAGACACGACAAAACAAATGGAAAATGAAAAATGGATCGATGATGGCTAGAAGATTGGCAACACCGGGCGCGGCCCGAACAAGGAGAGGAACCGACTTTGGCAGAAGTCGTGACAATGACAGTATCACTATTTATACCTTTGGATCTCATAATACATTTTGTCAAGAAAAGGTTTGAAATTAAGAATATATATATTTGTTGCATTGTGTCACCTCTCTGGCCACCATGTCATCCCTGATGAGGATGAAGTCAACCCGTTGGTGGGCAGCGATGCCCAGAGCACTCTGGATGCTCCTCAAGTCCGCAGCGATGTCTGGCAGAGTGGACGACTCCGCCCAGCGATGACTACAGCACACACAGACACAGCCAATCACAAAAATCAACAAGACAGAAACAACCAATCACGAACATTAAAGAGTGAGAGGTCCAGCCAAACACAAAAATGTATAGGAAAGGGACCCAGCCAGTCACTCACTAACCCGCTGAGGTGTTTGAGCAATCTGCACCCATGGTAGTTAGGGTACAGGATCTCTGACTCTGCCTCAGTCGTCAGAATGGAAACCATGTCTTCAGAAGAAGAGAGGGGGAGCAACATTAGGAGATCGGAAATACTGGTCTTTGACACACACACCTCATACGCACATAAACAAACAAACATACAGTGACACCTACCACTCTGGCTTTGCTGGAACAGCCCTGCCACCAGGCACTTGGCAGACTCTATGGTCCTTACAATGTTAGTGGAACGCACACTGGGAGAGAGACGAAACGGCATATATATTAGAAGAATATATCAATGTCTTGTACATGTACTGTGGTATTATGATTTCAACCTTTATGTTACCTAGCCTGATGTTACCTAGGTAACAGCTCAGGTGGGCCTTTACGCTTCAGCAAAAAAGGAAAGGAGTGGTGCTCAACAACAATGACAAAATCAATCTCTGTCTTGTTTTGTTGAGTGCTCCAACTCCTTTTTACCTCGAATTAGTCCATTTGGAAGTTTTTCTGAGTAAGCCATTCTCGTTACCTAGGTGACCTATACGTTAGCTAGGCTGATGTTACTTAAGTTACCTTCATGTTACCTAGATGCGGATCTGAGTTGGCTACAGAACGTGACTACCAGGCTATTGACAAGAGCACATGTGGCTGTGGTACATATCAGACCTCTGTAAGGCTGAAGGTGGGGGTTGAGGAAGGTTGTGGTACTTACTAGACCTCTGTAGGGCTGAAGGTAGGGGTTGAGGAAGGCTGCAGTACTTACTAAACCTCTGTAGGGCTGAAGGTGGGGGTTGAGGAAGGCTGCAGTACTTACTAAACCTCTGTAGGGCTGAAGGTGGGGGTTGAGGAAGGCTGCAGTACTTACTAAACCTCTGTAGGGCTGAAGGTGGGGGTTGAGGAAGGTTGTGGTACTTACTAGACCTCTGTAGGGCTGAAGGTGGGGGTTGAGGAAGGCTATGGTACTTCCTAGACCTCTGTAGGGCTGAAGGTGGGGGTTGAGGAAGGTTGTGGTACTTACTAGACCTCTGTAGGGCTGAAGGTGGGGGTTGAGGAAGGCTGCAGTACTTACTAGACCTCTGTAGGGCTGAAGGTGGGGGTTGAGGAAGGCTGCAGTACTTACTAGACCTCTGTAGGGCTGAAGGTGGGGGTTGAGGAAGGCTGCAGTACTTCCTAGACCTCTGTAGGGCTGAAGATGGGGGTTGAGGAAGGCTGCAGTACTTACTAAACCTCTGTAGGGCTGAAGGTGGGGGTTGAGGAAGGCTATGGTACTTCCTAGACCTCTGTAGGGCTGAGGGTGGGGGTTGAGAAAGGCTATGGTACTTACTAGACCTCTGTAGGGCTGAAGGTGGGGGTTGAGGAAGGTTGTGGTACTTACTAGACCTCTGTAGGGCTGAAGGTGGGGGTTGAGGAAGGCTGCAGTACTTACTAGACCTCTGTAGGGCTGAAGGTGGGGGTTGAGAAAGGCTATGGTACTTCCTAGACCTCTGTAGGGCTGAAGGTGGGGGTTGAGGAAGGTTGTGGTACTTACTAGACCGCTGTAGGGCTGAAGGTGGGGGTTGAGGAAGGCTGCAGTACTTACTAGACCTCTGTAGGGCTGAAGGTGGGGGTTGAGGAAGGCTATGGTACTTCCTAGACCTCTGTAGGGCTGAGGGTGGGGGTTGAGAAAGGCTATGGTACTTACTAGACCTCTGTAGGGCTGAAGGTGGGGGTTGAGAAAGGCTATGGTACTTCCTAGACCTCTGTAGGGCTGAAGGTGGGGGTTGAGGAAGGCTATGGTACTTCCTAGACCTCTGTAGGGCTGAAGGTGGGGGTTGAGAAAGGCTATGGTACTTCCTAGACCTCTGTAGGGCTGAAGGTGGAGGTTGAGAAAGGTTGTGGTACTTACTAGACCTCTGTAGGGCTGAAGGTGGGGGTTGAGGAAGGCTGTAGTACTTACTAGACCTCTGTAGGGCTGAAGGTGGGGGTTGAGAAAGGCTATGGTACTTCCTAGACCTCTGTAGGGCTGAAGGTGGGGGTTGAGAAAGGCTATGGTACTTACTAAACCTCTGTAGGGCTGAAGGTGGAGGTTGAGAAAGGTTGTGGTACTTACTAGACCTCTGTAGGGCTGAAGGTGGGGGTTGAGGAAGGCTGCAGTACTTACTAAACCTCTGTAGGGCTGAAGGTGGGGGTTGAGAAAGGCTATGGTACTTCCTAGACCTCTGTAGGGCTGAAGGTGGGGGTTGAGGAAGGCTGCAGTACTTACTAAACCTCTGTAGGGCTGAAGATGGGGGTTGAGGAAGGTTGTGGTACTTACTAGACCTCTGTAGGGCTGAAGGTGGGGGTTGAGGAAGGCTGCAGTACTTACTAAACCTCTGTAGGGCTGAAGATGGGGGTTGAGGAAGGTTGTGGTACTTACTAGACCTCTGTAGGGCTGAAGGTGGGGTTGAGGAAGGCCGTGTCCTTGATGTACCTCTTCCTCAGCCTCTCTCCCAGCTCATACAGCTGTTGCATGCCCACCGTGGTCAACTGACCTGGGTACGTACCCCCCTTCAGGGGAAAAGGACAGGGGTCAAAGGTTAGATTTTATTTATTCACACCAAAGAAAATAAGTGAAAGACAAAACAGTACAGATAAAAAAAACTGGAAAAAACAGTGTGCAAGTGAGGCATGAAAACCACACCACAAATAAACAAATATATATATATATATATATATATATATTTGTTCAATCAGTTAAAAGCATTTGAATTATAATTGTACATGACATACTCAGTATAAAATAAAAAACATTTTGATTACAGTGGGGCAAAAAAGTATTTATTCAGCCACCAATTGTGCAAGTTCTCCCACTTAAAAATATGAGAGAGGCCTGTAATTTTCATCATAGGTACACTTCAACTATGACAGACAAAATGAGAGAAAAAAAATCCAGAAAATCACATTATAGGATTTTTAATTAATTTATTTGCAAATTATGGTGGAAAATAAGTATTTGGTCACCTACAAACAAGCAAGATTTCTGGCTCTCACAGACCTGGAACATGTCTAATAAATCCATTTGGTCTGACGGAGCAGTGGACATACTCGGTATACAAATCCTAAAAGAAAGACATGATCTCATGCCAATAATTTTTATTGAAAGTTAGCAAAAATAGACAAGATCTTGCTACCATGGAAAGGAAAATACCTGTCTATTTGTGGAAAAATCACCCTGATTAACTCTTTAGTTTAATCACAGTTTACCTATTTGCTTATGGTTTTGCCTATACCTAGTGACCTGCTTTTTAAATTATATGAACAAAAATTATTCAATTTTATTTGGAACGGCAAGCCAGATAAAATTAAAAGGGCCTATTTATATAATGAATATGAATTCGGATGGCAGAAATGATTAAATATTAAAGCATTAGACCTCTCACTAAAGGCAAGTATAATAATAATAATAATATATGCCATTTAGCAGACGCTTTTATCCAAAGCGACTTACAGTCATGTGTGCATACATTCTACGTATGACAACCACTGCCTTGCTAAAGAAGCTGAGGGTAAAGGTGATGGACTGGCCAAGCATGTCTCCAGTCCTAAACCCTATTGAGCATCTGTGCGGCATCCTCAAACGGAAGGTGGAGGAGTGCAAGGTCTCTAACATCCACCAGCTTCGTGATGTCGTCATGGAGGAGTGGAAGAGGACTCCAGTGGCAACCTGTGAAGCTCTGGTGAACTCCATGCCCAAGAGGGTTAAGGCAGTGCTGGAAAATGATGGTGGCCACACAAAATATTGACACTTTGGGCCCAATTTGGACATTTTCACTTAGGGGTGTACTCACTTTTTTTTGCCATCGGTTTAGACATTAATGGCTGTGTGTTGAGTTATTTTGAGGGGACAGCAAATGTACACTGTTATACAAGCTGTACACTCACTACTTTACATTGTAGCAAAGTGTAATATTTTCAGTGTTGTCACATGAAAAGATATATTCAAATATTTACAAAGATGTGAGGGGTGTACTCACTTTTGTGATATACTGTATATATTTACCCCAAAAATGTATGGGGGATTGGAAATGATGCAGACAATTACATTGATGGAAGCAACATTCTTTCCGCAATATTAAGCTGATCCACAAAAAAATAAAAATATTTTTTAATTTAAAAATAATAATAAAATAAATCCATTTAATAAAACAATAAATCATTTTTTAAAAGAGAGATCTAAAGAAACATGATATGAAGAAAATGTAGTCCATTTCAGAAGAACATAAGTTGTCCTTATGTTGTGCCCAGAACTGGCTATGCCATATGGCTGTGGGCTACACTAGTTCATATAGCTGACAAGATTTGCTTAGAATTCCGTGGCATTTTCTTATATTATGAAGAAAACAATTGAACATAGCTGAATAAAATAGAAAGGATATTTTCTCCAAACGATTTGAGGGAGTGAGCACATGTAGCTATTCTGTGTATTGCGGTTAGGAAATAAACAGGTCCTCCTATATGCCTAATTTAGTTATTTATGCTACTTTAGTTGCGATACAAATGTTGGGCTATTTGTTTTGATTATTAATACATTCTAAGGCTGGATGATGTGACTCTAATGATGATTTGAAAACAGTTGCATGAAAGTTATGAGCTCTGCTTTGTTATTTGCACAGGCTGTACACACTTTATCAGTCTCTCATTCACAATTTGACAAGCATGTTAAAGCCTCAAAATTCCCGGCAGCATCCCGTTTGTGTGGCCTTAATGCCCCATAAAAAAATCCATGCCTTTTGCAGCCAGTGTACATTGTGCCATTGGGCTGAATATACAAATTATAATTCCCTTCTCCTGGCTGCATGCTCTGAAGCACCTCTCACTCACATGGCTCTCTCAAATAGCTCAATTCTTATTAGCCAATGCCCGTCAGGTGATCGATCGGGTCTTTCTCAAATGCTACAAGTGAAAAACACATCTGGGATGCAACTGCGCACGTCCTTATCTAATTCCGAGCATAATATTGAAGATATTGGAAGAACTGTCCACATTTACTTTATGGCAGCCAACAAGATGAGTAGGCCTAACGAACAGCAAAAGCACTAGCCTATGTCAATCTACCATCCCCCATGGTACAAAGGTTGACCTATTCTATTCTGTGCGAGAAATACATATTTTAAACATAGTCTTGGACAGTTGTGGGCTGCGATAGAGCCCAAATGAATACAACCACTAGCATTTTTAAGCAATGAGGACTGATGCAACAGACCAGAACGTTTTGCTTAAAATGTTGATAAACTATTAGGCTATTTCTTTACATTATAAGAGCATCAATGCGCACATTGCAGTAGGCTATAAGCGCAAATGATCCAAAATGCAATCAATTAAAAGGAAAACACCATTTTCAAAAGTGACCGCAAACACGATTATGCATGCAATTTTATTTTAAAGGTGCATTTTCATGGTGAAAATTATCTTCCCAAAACTTGAAACTCACGCGCTGCTTATGCATGCCAATTAGGCTCTACAGCCGTTGCAAAGTGGATTAATGTGCTTAATTTTAAGAAGCCATTTGGCCACGTTAGTTGTGATACAAACCGTATCAAAACATATAGGCCTATTGGCTACGTTACATGGGGTGATCAACTATGATTCGAAAAAAGGGCATGCACCGTTTCTTGCCTTACTGCACAAAGCTGGGCATTTACTTATTTTATATATGCTTCATTCACAAGTGATAATATATACAGTACCAGTCAAAAGTTTGGACACCTACTCATTCAAGGGGTTCTCTTTATTTTTACTATTTCCTACATTGTAGAATAAGACATCAAAACTATGAAATAACACATGGAATCATGTAAAAAACAAAAAAGTGTTAAAGAAATGTATTTTATATTTGAGATTTTTCAAAGTAACCACCCTTTGCCTTGATGACAGCTTTGGACACTCTTGACATTCTCTCAACCAGCTTCATGGGGAATGCTTTTCCAACATTCTTGAAGGCGTTCCCACATATGCTGCGCACTTGTTGGCTGCTTTTCCTTCACTCTGCTGTCCAACTCATCCCAAACCATCTCAATTGGATTGAGGCCGGGTGATTGTGGAGGCCAGGTCATCTGATGCAGCACTACATCATTCTCCTTCTTGGTCAAATAGCCCTTAACACACCTCCAGGCTGTGTTAGTCATTGTCCTCGAATGGAGGACGCTTTTCCTGTGGTTCATTTTCATGCCAGCCAGTTAGGCTATACTCTTGTTGTAAAGGTAAGAAATGTGCTTAATATTAGGAAAGTTGAGAAATAAATGTAGTAGGTCTAGCCTATAGAAACTGATGGGATATGCCTCTTTTTAAATAGAGGCCATCACATTCTCACGCAATTGCATAGCCTGTAGAAATGTTGCGCAACATGGGCTCTCATGAAGTGTTTGATAAGATTTTCGATTACATTTGCATTGATGTCAGTGATTAGATAAGAACAATAGCGTGCTGATCACAAGACAGTTAGCAAGTTTGGCAGACTACTAATGACCATCAGCAGCATCAGAGCTTGGAGAAGCCTAATTACTGTGACTAAACAGTCCTGTGGAATTTGACTGCCTTCATGACTCGTGACAGCCGGTGTGGCAGAAATACGGTCACCGTAACGGCCCTAACCATACTTATCAAAGCGCCTACTCCTCGCCCTGACCCTATCTCTCTAGGTACAACTTCCTCTACACACACACACACTCACACTCAGTATGTTGGCCCGGTAGCTGTCCTCCACCGGTGAGGAGGGGCGTGGACCTCCTTCCAGGTCTGTCACCACATAGTTGATATGTGTGTGTGCTGGGGGTTCCAGGAGATTAGGCACCCACTGGGCCTGAGAGACAGGACAAGGAAGTATTTGAGCTTTTCAGATACTGGTGACCATACCTTTAGCATGCATTGTCTTGTCAATGAGGCTAAACGTTTAAAAAAATATATATATATTATTTTTTAAACCTTGATTTAAGTAGGCAAGTCAGTTAAGAACAAATTCTTATTTTCAATGACGGCCTAAGAACAGTGGGTTAACTGCCTTGTTCAGGGGCAGAACACAGGCAGAGATGGAAAAGGAAACAAGACATCCCACTCCCTCATTTGTTCTGGTTAATGAATTAAGTGAATACATTAAGTAGATCATTCACACCCAGCTGCTAATGCATTGGTGCCTATGGGAGAGCCACCCCGTTAAGCAGACCGGAACTCATATTGTTTTCTACGGTAAAAGGCATGAGTGGGACATCTTAATGTATTAGTTATTCACCATATTTGACACAAATGGTCCCTCACCTCCATGACATCCGGTATAGACTTCAGCGGAGTTCGGGCTCCGTGGCGGAACAGGACTTGCACGAGTTTGAGCTCATAAGGAGAAGGTGGTTCCGTGCATGCGGTGGTCGAACCCGTCTGAGTCGTTACCGTCTTCTTCTGAGACCAGAACATGGATCCAAACGCCATGGATACCGAGCCCAGAACACCTGCTTTGGTCCAGAGCTTCCTCATCCTCATGATTAATGTGCTGCCGAGACAGACCGCACAAGTACAACATTGAAAACATATTTAGCTAGCACAGTCAATAATTTACAACGAACCAGTTTATGATCTTCATACATTGTAATGTCTGCGACTCCAGAGTTTAATTACCGGGTAGTTATACAACTGCAATATGGTTGAACCTGGCACTTGATATTTTGGTGGCGATGGCAGCAAGTTTTGAAGCAGGAGCTACGAACAAGCTGGCTGCCACTGAGCTAATGACTCTTAGCTAGCTAGCCGTAGCTAGCTAGTTAATGTCAAACGTAAGAAATGAGTCATTCTATCGATTAGGGGTTAGCTAACGTTACATCTCAAGCTACTTGAATGGTACACGGCTTTGAACTCAAATGTACTTACGTTTAATAAGCACTGGAACAGTTAACTAGCCAACAAATTTTTCAGATAAAAATCCCCTATGGACTAACTCAGGCTATTTTGAAAACACTGCACCGGTTAAGGATAAAAGGTTTTTTGGAATATGTAGTCCTTTCTGGTATGATCCATGCTTTCAAAGCGAATCAATGGTAGCGGTAAACTACTCTTCCCGAAAAAGCTGCCCACAAACGTCATTTCCCTCTTCCCCCCTTAACTGTATTAGGCCAGTTTTTAAAATAATTTTATAAGTAAACCAAGATATACAACATTCTTTCGTTTCCTATGGGAACAAATGAGCCATGGAGGGCAGAACATACAAGAAGGGGCAGAGCCAAGCACGAGCTAACGAGATCCCATTGGCGCGCTCTAGCAATATCTGCATATTTCCGTGAGAGAACGCCTAGTCTGTGAAGCGCGCGTGACTCAATTTGCCTTTGTGCTCTTTAAACAACGCGATTTTTGCAAAGGTAAAGTCTACAAACTTTAGTCCACTCCACGTGAATATGTCACAGCAAGCGTAAATCTCCAGCACTCAAATGAGGTTCTAGTGAAGAGGAACATCACAGCACACAGTGAAGCCACACAGAGCTATAATATTAAATACAGCAAGTTAACTACTAAATGGCTGATGCTCAAGGCTAATTATAAAAATGTAGTCCTTCCCCTTTAAAACACACACTGATGTAAATAAAAACCATGTTCCAAGAAAGTAGTGCTTTACCTGAATGAGCTACACGGTGCCACACCTAGAAACAAACTATATATCAAAGTTACTACTTGTAACAAGGCAATCCTGACCCTGTTACACATATATAAGCCAACAGTCTATGGTTTTATGTGTGGAGATTTACTTGACAACTAAGTCTTTAAATGTTTCTTCTGTCTGGAAATGAAATGGCATCAATTCCCCTGCTTAGGCCTACTAACCCTGTTCTGAAGTTGATCTTTAGACCCCTCCCGTGTGCTTTAGTGTGGAAGTTGTAAAAATGGTGCAGTAAAATGTGTTGTTTTACAAGGTTGTTTTAAAGTATATACAAGTTGGATGTTAAGATGTATTCACATCTTCTAATGATGAAGCTGATAGTCATCACTATATGGTCAGACAGGCAATATGGCTAAAAATGAATATCCATTGATGATCATGGTAGCCAATTCATTATATGTAAGGCTATGAGTAGTGTGGATAAAGGCTATTTGAAGGAACGAGTAAAAGCCAATTTATGCTTGATATGAAAATGTGGTCGGAGGCTTCATATGAATGGTGTGACGCAATTGCGGAGGCTCCAAAGCCCAAATCAGCTCTGTACCGCATCGCCGTGCGCCTCTCAAATTTTCTAACAATACGGAGGGCTACGTATAGCTCCGCATTGACATGATTGGTTGACGGTAGGTGGGGGGGTGGTACATCCCGTATAAACACAAACACACTTCCTTGACAACTTCTTTCACAATAGCTCTGCTCTGCTTCGCTAGGTGCAAGAAGCATGAAAGCCCTGAAGTATGAAAGCCCTGCAGAGGCTGCATCGTAGTAAATGCTGTACTGCCTCTTCAAGTTGAGCCTTTAAGATTGCATGTAGACCTACAGTAGACAGGTTAGATATAGGGTGGGAACCATGGTTTTATTTTGTGTTTCCCAGGGGACCCTAATTGAAGAAGGACATGACAGAATGCATAAAACCACCCGGACGGCCAGGGATGGAGTTAGGGATTGAGGCCAAAGGCAGGGCCCAGTCTGCCATACTATTTTTGTCCAAACATCATCAGATACATGGCTACATGTAACAGTATAATTTTAAACCGTCCCCTCGCCCATACCCGGGCGCGAACCAGGGACCTTCTGCACACATCAACAACAGTCACCCACGAAGCATCATTACCCATCGCTCCACAAAAGCCGCGGCCCTTGCAGAGCAAGGGGAACTACTACTTCAAGGTCTCAGAGCAAGTGACGTAACCGATTGAAACGCTATTTAGCTCGCACCGCTAACTAAGCTAGCCGTTTCACATCCGTTACATACACATACATGTCCTCCTCAATGACGATGGCAGTATTATCAGAAGCACCTGTCTTTTTACTAAAGAAATGTGTTAACTAAGGTAATTTAACTGTTAAAATTAAATATGATTTATTTTTCTTTTCTTTGCCCTGCTCTGAAAGAGCCTAATTTCTGCAGTTTAATTTCAATAAAAATCACTTTTGCAATCATATCTCATGAAACAATGAATGGGAACTCTGTCAGGGTGGAATAGTCCATTATTATGAACCAGTTCATAGATGATGAATGACACTTGTTACTTCTATTATAAGAAATACTTGGATTATATTAATATTTATATGAAATATATGTATATGTATGAAAATACATTATTGATCTATTAGGAATTATTATAGATTCATTATTATGGGGGTTGCACAGCTCACAAGGCCCTTTGAGGATGTGAGGCCTGAGGTAATTGCCTCTTCTGCCTAATGGTATGTCTGCTACTGTGGACAACCAGATGAGAGCTTGTCTGGAGGCAAGAGTAGAGGTTGTGCAGCGTTGAAATGTCAATGTATTTCTTTGAGGGCAACTATTTTTAGGACCAGTCTGTTGAGGACAAATGTTTGGGCTGTGGTAGACTTTTTCTGAGAAGGTATGCGTCACATTGACCTCGTTCGGGAGCATCACATCCATGAATGATGCTTTGTGGGTAAATGGTGATTGACTGAACTACAAATAACAATAAGTAGTTATTTATGATGCAAGGGGATTTGTAGATTAGTCAGTCAGCAGATTGCCTGCACTGTTGGCTACAATGTCGAAAAAGCCCATTAACTTCTGGGAGAACAATTTATTTGACATATTCGTTTTATTGCAGACTTTACAAAAACACAATGACATTGAAATGTGCACAGAGAAACGTCAACCAATCACCCGTTTGTTGGCATTCCAAAATACTATTACTGTAAATTACTGGTTGTTGCTCTCTATAGAAAAAGAAAATATGATTCATGTAATTACAAAGGGGTCTTTATAGTCCAAACCCCAAAAGGCCTAGTCTAGTGCAAAATCAGTTGAGAACTTCACAGATTGTGGTTATGCCTTCTCTATTAGCCTATAGGCCTAGACATGTCATTTTCTGACCAGCCTCACACAGTTAAACAAAAATAAATCAAATTTAAGCAAAGATGAAAAG
Source organism: Oncorhynchus keta (assembly GCF_023373465.1). Lineage (NCBI taxonomy): Eukaryota > Metazoa > Chordata > Actinopteri > Salmoniformes > Salmonidae > Oncorhynchus > Oncorhynchus keta. The sequence continues at coordinate 19,082,791 of NC_068454.1, read as the reverse complement.
ATATGGAAGAGAGGTGGATAGCTACTAATGTGACAATCAACAGTTGCACAGTCAGTCACAATGAACTACACTGTATCTTAAAGGTTCAAGGGGAAATTTCTCCACCTAGTGGTTAACAAAAAAAGAAACGCTGAAATATACTGAAGGATGGTCAACTTTTCAAACTTGTGCCTCGTTTGAAGGTAAATTATTTGTATACATAGTGTATATGGCTCTTGAACACACTTTTACATGATATCAGGACATGTTCAAACATCTAATATGGAGCTAATAGACTTTGACTTTGAACATTTTGCAGATTCACATTTTGTAGGCACTTTTGCATAGCTCTTCATTATTTGTACCTGAGTGCATACAACCCTCTGTAATTATTGGTCTAAGCGTCTGTTGAATGGAGAGAAATCAGTTATTTTGGCACAGCTGTCCCTTGTTCTGACTTCTGACTGGAAGATGTTTCTGTTTGTATGCCATCAGGATTAAACACAGAGAAAACAGTTGCTCCTGCTATATTTGAAGGTGATATAATGCACAATGGATTCCATTGCAGGGATGTGTGTCACAATTTCACTTTCCAAACAACATGACAGCTGCAAATAGCCTCCGTCACTGGATGCCAGGGATCGGGGCAACACTGTTTGGTCAGACCCCTGAGGATAGGGTTTTGTCCTCCTATGACAGCAGTGTGTGCATATGTGTGTTTTTGTGCATGCGTGTTTACATTTGCAAGCTTGTAAATGTTTGTGTTATTATAATGGGCAGCTGGACAGACAGTGGGACAGTTTTTAGCATAGTGAATGTGCAAGTTTAAAGTACAATATTCTCAGACTTTAAAGGTACTTTAAAACATCAAAAACATACAATGCAATTATCTGTTATTTATTTGAAGGCTTTTTCCACACAGTGATTTAAAAGGTATATTTATATTTTGCTTCCATGTCAATATTTGATCAACGTTATGAAAGTCCATGTTTCAAGCTTGGCCAGCCACTTGTTGCTCTAACTAAAACAACCAGTTCTCCCAGCACCAACGGTCACAGTCTCAAAGCTCAGTCCAATATGCAGAAGTTCTCAAGATCCATTCAACCCACTCCCAGGGAGCTTACAGACCCCAATGTCTTTCTTCCTATAGCGCTCATGGAGTCCTAGGCCAGGATATCTTCCACAGTTCCCCCAGATTTGGGCTGAATGGAGCCCTTCACTTGGAGTTTGCTAACACATCCATCTTTAGCCCCAGTGTCTGCCTTGCCTGCTCCCCTTCTCTGTCTCTGGCTGGGTATATAGACACAGCCTGCTCCACTCTCCTCTAAGCAGGGCCTTTCTCTCTGTGTGTCTGAAAGTCCTCTCCCTCCGCACCTTCTAAGCCCCTCTCTGTCTCTCTCTCTCCGTCTGTCTGGTTCTACACGGCCAGGTCGTCTGGTCGAACCCGGCTGCTGGTGCTGCTGATCTTACTGAGACTCTGTTTGTCCTTCAGGTACGCGGTATGCAGTAAGGGTGGCGCAGAGCACCCGCTGGGCATCTCCCCTGGCACCTGGGTGTAGTTCATCCTCAGGAAACCTCCCTCTCCCTCCAGGTCGTCATGGGAATGGTGGCGCTCGGTGGCCATGTTGACGGAGTTCTGCTGGTGCGCCATTCTGTTGTTGAAAGGGTGAGAAGGCATGGAGTTCATGGGGTTCACAGGGGTCAAGGGGGTCATTGTCCCCGACAACACCAAGCACTGGCGGAAGTCAGGGGGAGGGGTGCAGCCTGGGGAGTTGTGACTGGTCGGGTTGTCAGGGTCCCTGGTGAAGGGGATTGCCACAGCATTATGAGTGGTGCTTTTGAGGGAGGCACGAGTGCGTCTGCACTTCCTGTACCGCCTGTAGGCCAGGTGGTAGAGCTCGACCACAGAGAGGAGGAGGGAGACACCTGCCACCACCAGCATGAAGACGATGAATACGTTCTTTTCTGTGGGACGAGACATGTAGCAGTTGACTGGGTTGGGGCAGGGCCAGGCCTTGCAGTGGTACAGAGCCCTGAGGAAGACTCCATAAATCATGTACTGGACCACGATGAAGATCACCTCCATCACAGTGCGGATCAGGATGCTCAGAATGTACGTGGATAACAGCGCCCCCCGCAGGCGAACTCGCCCAGATGCGTCCAGCACCTTCCCACAATCCCTCTGCTGGAGATACACCTTCTCCCCCGATACGCTCCCCCCCTCTCCCCTCTCCTCCTCCTCCTCCATCCCCTCTGTCTTCTCCTGCTCCATCCTTTTTCGTTTCTCATCCCTCCGCACTATGTGCATGGCGTGGCCCATGTAGATCAGTGATGGTGTGGACACAAAGACGATCTGTAGGACCCAGTAGCGGATGTGTGCGATAGGAAACGCCCGGTCATAACAGACGTTGGTACAACCAGGCTGCTGGGTGTCGCACAGGAAGTCACTCTGTTCGTCTCCCCATGAGGACTCAGCGGCTGTGCCCAGCACCAGGATCCTGAAGATGAAGAGGACGGTGAGCCACACCTTCCCCACCGACGTGGAATGTTCCTGAACTTCCTCCAGGAAGTTCCCCAGAAGACTCCAGTCCCCCATGTCTGTTTACTCGTCACTGGTCACTGGCACACCTGAGAAAGGAGGAGAGGGAGAGAGAAAGATAGAGAGGGGCAGGGTATGGGTAAAGGAGAGAGAGAGAAATGGGTCAAGGAGGGAGGGAGAGAATGGAGAAGAGATAGAAAGATAGGTTGTGAAGAAAGAAAATGGGCAGAGTAAAGAAAGGAGACAAAATGCAGATTATGATCGACCATGACAGCCTAGAGACCCCTTATCCTGGTGATAAAATGACCAGTGTGTGTGTGGCATGGTATAAATAGCCTGTGATCAGCCTGGAGACTTGGACACGAAACAACGGCCTGAGAATGAACCTTTCCCACATCACACACAAACACAATGTATGTTTTATGGCATTTTGAAGTAAATAGTGAGGTCGTTTCTGAGAAATTATATTTGGATGTTTTTGTTGCTATCCCTGACACTGACCCATTATAACCCAGATAATATATGACAGACAGAGTGGTTGATGGACCATAGGGCAGCACAAGGCTAGGAGCTAATAGTTCCTAATGTTACAAATGGAATTGTGTGTCAATCTTCATCATCTCCAGAGCACCTGGCAACAGTCCTCGGTCACCGTGTTTGAACCGGTTAATTGACGTCTTTGATGTTTGATGTTTTTCACTCTCTCTACACTTTCCATCTCTAAGTTCCACTTCTCCTGTGATTTATATGTGTGTGCGTGTGTGTGTGTATATGTGTGCCTGTGTGTATGTGTGCGTGTGCATGTGATGTTGCCCCTTGACCTCAGTGTGAGAGTTAGGGTGAGACCCCAAAAGGCAGTGACTGGCTGGTGTGTGTCTAATACCCCTATAAGGCATCTCAGTGGACAGCTTTATGGGTGTCATAAACGCCCCAATCATCCAAGGGTTAAACCAGGGTAGCCTAGTGGTTAGAGCGTTGGACTAGTAACTGGAAGTTTGCAAGTTCAAATCCCTGAGCTGACAAGGTACAAATCTGTCGTTCTACCCCTGAACAGGCAGTTAACCCACTGTTCCTAGGCTGTCATTGAAAATAAGAATTTGTTCTTAACTGACTTGCCTAGTTAAATAAAGGTAAATAAATAAATTCATCAGTTGTCAACAGGAAACATCAGAGAGACAGAGAGCTGTCTAAATATATACCCAGAGCACGATTTAGGATGGCAATGAGTAACTAATAACAATGAGTTAGAGCAGAAAGGATGACGGTAGAACAGTCTGAGAGTTTTTTCCACCATTTCAGCCTCAGACTCACTTGTACCACTAAGTACTCACTGAGTGAACTAATCTGAATTTTACTACAAATACTCAACAGGATAAAAAAAAGTATACAAATACACACAAACATATCTTACCGTGTGTGTCATATCCCATTGATAGTTATCCATAAAGCTGGTTTGAAATGTTAGTTGAAATTGTCTTAGAACATGATTAAGACTGTACGTTGAGTAGGACACTGGCTCCATCTTATCTGCCTCTCTCACCCTCCCTGTGAAGTGACCATGACCATGAGACGTTTTGCAGTTCTCTCTCCCTGGTTTATGGCAGCAGGATGGAAACCGGGTGGTGCTCCAAGCAGAGTCAGTGCTCTTATCCCCCAGGCGGATTGCGTTTCAGGGAGGGGTGAGGTGAGGAGGGGGGAGGGGAGGGGATAGGTTCAATGAGACTGGAACACTGGAAAAAGCACCGCTATGAGAACAGGAGAGGGGAACTGTTAGTGGTGTCCATCCATGCCTTGAGCTCAGAACTGATATGTAGGAGAGTTAGCTAGAACCCTTCAATTCCATGCTCCCTAAATGCTCGCAAAGTAATTTAATTAATTGAATTCGCCACAAGGTCTTTAAAAAAACTCAATATCCAACTATCAAATCAACACACAACTTTGGCGAGCTATAATGCTTTCTTGGCATTAGATAATGTGTGTACAGCAAGCCACAAAAAACAGAGGTGTAGCCAGCCTAGACAAGAGGAAGGGAGTGAGAGCCTGGCCTTAACAATAGCAGGAGGTAGGAGTTAAAACAGCCATTTTGCTACCAGGCTGGACTGACAACGGGTTTCCTCACAAGTTTACAACGCAACCTACAGGCTGTCTAGCCTTGCTGGTCAACATTAGTATATAGACTTATATAGCTTATATAGCTCACATCGTATATAGACTTGTTTGTACTGTATTGTTGACTGTATGTTTGTTTTACTCCATCTGTAACTCTGTGGCGTTGTATGTGTCGAACTGCTTTGCTTTATCTTGGCCAGGTCGCAATTGTAAATGAGAACTTGTCCTCAACTTGCCTATCTGGTTAAATAAAGGTGAAATAAAAAAATTAGCTACATTATTAGGACCATGATGAAGTCAGAAGTATACATAGACTCCTATAGACTAATGTTGTGCTTAGTTAGTTGAAGTAAGTTATGGTATGTTCAGACAAAGTTTGCTCAAAGTGGCGAGGTCGTCTTTTGTTATTGTTCTTCATTCTGTGTCTTGAACATTCCAGTAAGCTTTAGACCCACACCGTTAAGAGTCACTCTTGATATTTCTCACTATGTTTATTTCTCAGACTTTATTTGACATTTTTTTTGTTCCAAGACAGAGTTGGCATGGTCAGTCAGAGGAGGGTAAGAGGGGTGAGAGGTAGAAGCACGGGCACCGGGGGCACAGACCTGTCACTGGAGCAATTATTAGTCTGTCAGTCTGTCTGGACAAACACACATACACACCGGCAGTAGAGTGGTGGGAACGGATATCTCGGTTGGAGTAGGCCCGAGCGGTCTCAGTGTCTCCCTCCTTTACTTTACTTCCTGTTCTTATTCTCAGAGGAAGCAATCCAAAACAATATGATTTCCTAAAGACAAGCCACTTAAAAGGAAACCTCCCTCTTAATAACTCGTAGTTGAGAAGAGAGCTAATTTGATATGAATGGAAAAGGAGGAGTGGTTGAGCTGGATGAGAGGAGTTATTGTTTTTTAGGAAGTGGTTTGCTGAAGGTAAGACGGTTTTGTTTAAATACAATGGGGAGGGATGCACTGCATTGAAAAATATGTTAACAAAAATGACAAGTTTTACGTATGTGTTATTACTAGTCAAAAGAGAAGTTCCAGTCATTTGTCCTGATGTATACATAGCACCACCTGGTATCTTCTCATCTTTGCCGTCACATCTGAGATTGTTCCATTCCTAGATGCCCAGTAATAAATAGGGATTTACTGTAATACACTGGTAGCACCATGGATCATCTGTACACTGTCATAGCTGTCGTATTGGTTTATAATATCTGTCTCCGAGTAATGGGCTATGAGGTATGTAACACTGAGCACACTGGGTATTGCACATCACTCAGCTACGTCTCTTTGACATTGATCAGAGCACAGGGGACGTTACAGAGCAGGTAGGCAGATGAGCCAATAGGCTGCGTCGGCATGGAGAGAGTCTGTGGTCTGTATTGTACTGTATAGAGAAAGAGAGTTATTGTCAATAAAAGAGAGTAAGATATTCCTGTATGTTTAGAGATATAGGGATGGAGTTGTGGTTGGACAGTAGGCCTACACACTTTGCATTGAGTGAGGTTGCACTTCATTTAGTGAACACACTGTAAACGGAGGGCTACAGAGGATTGGAAAAGTGGGTGTCATGACTTAACTCTTACCATAGGGACCTGTAGTGGAGCAGCCTATAGACAGAGAGTGGATCAGGAAATAACCAGAGAGACACACAGAGTGATATGGACAACCTGTGGTCCAATATAGTAGAGGTAGAATCTTGGCTGGTATTTACAGCCGTTTATACATACATGGACATTGAGTTGACCTAGGCTGGAGAGCAGCCAGGCTGTATTCCTTAGAGATAAAATGGCTAGCAAACTGCATTGCTAGTGTGTGTTGGTGACTGCTGTTCCACTGCAGTGCAGCTACAGACCCAGCAGCAGCAGCAGGGCTAACAAAGCCATTGGAATGAATGCAGTGTGTTCTCTCCATGCAGGGCAGGGCAGGGCAGGCAGCAACACAACAACAATAAATCCTGTCTGACGCCTCTCCTCTCTGCCTGGGCTCAAAGCATTGCCTTAGAGGGCAGTTAGTCCTTCTCCAGCTGGAGAGCCACCACTCCAAACGCTGAGTGTAAGACTTTTTTCTGCGCTAACAAGTGACGTTTAACAAGTGATGACTCACTTGAAAACCCTAACCCACAAAGTTAGTCCTCTATCAAGTCTTCAATGCTCTATCTTTGCTTACCACAGGTATATGGACTCCCGCAAGAGTACTATCAGAACTGGTCAGTCTACCTTACTGAACTATATGAGAGAAAAGTGATTCCCTCACACCGACAAGTAAATGAGAAAACTTTACACAGGCTTGTTGAGAGAAATCAGTCTTGCTACAAAACAGCCACCCCCCTCCATCCCCTATTCTTTCCAACCCCTTCCTATCACTACCCTGTTCTCCCTCCCAATCTCCCCCATCCATCATCCCCAATCTCTCCCTCCTCTCATGTATCCACCAGATGAGAACAACAGGGGGCAGGGTTGATTTATACACATACTCCCTTTAATGCTATCAGTAGTCTGACCCACTGACGTGCGCCTTTTCTGTTCTCATAGAGGACAACACTATATATAACAACAACATACAGTATATAACAGCAATATATACAACAAAAATATATATAACAAGAATATATATAACAACAATATCCAGTATATAACAACAATATATAGAACAACAATATAGATAACAACAGTTTATTTATTTATTTTATTTAACTAGGCAAGTCAGTTGAAGAACAAATTCTTATTTTCAATGACGACCTAGGAACAGTGGGTTAACTGCATGTTTAGGGGCAGAATGACAGATTTGTACCTTGTCAGGTCAGGGGTTTGAACTTGCAACCTTCCAGTTACAAGTCCAATGCTCTAACCACTAGTCTACCCGGGCAGCAGCAATAACAACAATATATAGGAAAAACAACAATATATAGAACAACAACATATAGAACAACAATATATATAACAACAATATACAGTATATAACAACAATATATAGAACAACAATATACAGTATATAACAACAATATATAGAACAACAATATGTAGAACATCAAAATATAGAACAACAATATACAGTATATAACAACAATATATAGAACAACAATATACAGTATATAACAACAATATATAGAACAACAATATGTAGAACATCAAAATATAGAACAACAATATACAGTATTTAACAACAATAAATAGACCAACAATGTACAGTACCATTCAAAAGTTGGGACACATCTATTCATGTATGGGTTTTTCTTTTTACTATTTTCTACTTTGTAGAATAATAGTGAAGAAATCAAAACTATGAAATAACATAAATGGAATCATGGGTTAAATATATTTTGATTTGTATATGTAACAACAATATATAGAATAACAATATATAGAAAGTATTCAGACCCCTTGACTCTTTCCACATTGTGTTACATTACAGCCTTATTCTAAAATGTATGAAATTGTTTTTTCCCTCATCAATCTACACATAATACCCCACAAGGACAAAGTAAAAACAGGTTTTTTGATATTTTTGCAAATTTATAAAAAATACAAACTGAAATATTACATTTACATAAGTATTCAGACCCTTTAATCAGTCCTTTGTTGAAGCACCTTTGGCAGCGATTACAGCCTCGAGTCTTGTTGGGTATGAAGCTACAAGCTTGGCATACCTGTATTTGGGGAGGTTCTCCCATTCTTCTCTGCAGATCATCTCAACCTCTATCAGGTTGGATGGGGAGCGTTGCTGCACAACTAGTTTCAGGTCTCTCCAGAGATGTTCGATCGGGTTCAAGTCTGGGCTCTGGCTGGGCCACTCAAGGACATTCAGAGACTTATCCCGAAGCCACTCCTGCGTTGTCTTGGCTGTGTGCTTAGGGTAATTGTCTTGTTGGAAGGTAAACTTTCGCCCCATTCTGAGGTCCTGAGCGCTCTGGAGCAGATTTTCATCAAGGATCTCTCTGTACTTTGTTCCATTCATCTTTTCTTCGATGCGGACTAGTCTCCCAGTCCCTGACGTTGAAAAACATCCCCAAAGCATGATGCTGCCACCACCATGCTTCACCGTAGGGATGGTGCCAGGTTTCCTCCAGACGTGAAACTTGGAATTTAGGACAAAACGTTCAATCTTGGTTTCATTAGTCCAGTGAATCAAGTTTCTCATGGTCTGAAAGTCCTTTTAGTGCCTTTTGGCAAACGCCAAGCGGGCTGTGATGTGACTTTTACTCAGGAGTGGCTTCCGTCTGGCCACTCTACAATAAACGTCTGATTGGTGGAGTGCTGCAGAGATGGTTGTCCTTCTGAATGGTTCTCCCATCTCCACAGAGGAACTCTGGAGCTCTGTCAGAGTGACCATCGGTTCTTGGTCACCTCCCTGACAAAAACCCTTCTTCCCCGATTGCTCAGTTTGGCCGGAACGGCCAGCTCTAGGAAGAGTCTTGGTGGTTCCAAAATTCTTCCATTTAAGATTATTATTTATTTTCTTGCCATTGTTTAACCAGGTAGGCAATTTTAGAACAAGTTCTCATTTACAACTGCAACCTGGCCAAGATAAAGCAAAGCAGTTCGACACATACAACAACACAGAGTTAATAATAAAACAAACATACAGTCAATAATACAGTACAAAAACAAGTCTATATACAATGTGAGCAAATGAGGTGAGATAAGGGAGGTAAAGGCAATAAAAAAGCCACGGTGAATGCGCAATGTAGAAATACTGGGGTGCAAGGGAACAAAATAAATAAATAGAGTAGGGGATGAGGTAATTGTTGGATTATTTATAGATGGGCTATGTACAGGTGCAGTGATCTGTGAGCTGCTCTGACAGCTGGTGTTTAAATCTGGTGAGGGAGATAAGTGTTTCCAGTTTCAGAGATTTTTGTAATTCGTTCCAGTCATTGGCAGCAGAGAACTGTAAGGAGAGGTGGCCAAAGGAGGAATGGGCCCTGGGGGTGACCAGTGAAATACACCTGCTGGAGCGTGTGATACGGTGGGTGCCCAGTGGGTTTGGCGACGAGTATGAAGCGAGGGCCATCCAACGAGAGTGTACAGGTCGCAGTGGTGGGTAGTATATGGGGCTTTGGTGACCAAACGGATGGCACTGTGATAGACTGCATCCAATTTGATGTGAGTCTGGAAGGAGAGTTTACAGTCTAACCAGACACCTAGGTTTTTGTAGTTGTCCACATATTCTAAGTCAGAACCGTCCAGAGTAGTGATGCTGGACGGGGGGCAGCGATCGGTTGAAGAGCATGCATTTAGTTATACTTGCATTTGTATTTAAGAGCAGTTGGAGGCTACGGTAGGAGAGAAGTATGGCATTGAAGCTCATCTGGAGGGTAGTTAACACAGTGTCCAAAGAAGGGCCAGAAGTATACAGAATGGTGTTGTCTGCGTGGAGATGGATCAGAGACTCACCAGCAGCAAGAGCGACATCATTGATGTATACAGAGAAAAGAGTTGGCCCAAGAATTTAACCCTGTGGCACCCCCATAGAGCCTGCCAGAGGTCCAGACAACAGGCCCTCCAATTTGACACACTGAACTCTATCGGAAAAGTAGTTGGTGAACCAGGTGAGGCAATCATTTGAGAAACCGAGGCTGTTGAGTCTACTGATGAGGATGTGGTGATTGGCAGAGTCGAAAGCCTTGGCCAGGTCAATGAATACGGCTGCACAGTATTGTTTCTTATCGATGACGGTTAAGATATTGTTTAGGACCTTGAGCGTGGCTGAGGTGCACCCATGACCAGCTCTGAAACCAGATTGCATAGCAGAGAAGGTACGGTGGGATTCGAAATGGTCGGTAATCTGTTTGTTAACTTGGCTTTCGAAGACCTTAGAAAGGCAGGGTAGGATATATATAGGTCTGTAGCAGTTTGGGTCAAGAGTGTCCCCCCCTTTGAAAAGGGGGATGACCGCAGCTGCTTTCCAATCTTTGGGAATCTCAGAAAGAGAAGTTGAACAGGCTAGTAATAGGGGTTGCAACAATTTCGGCAGATAATTTTAGAAAGAAAGGGTCCACATTGTCTAGCCCAGCTGATTTTGAGGGGTCCAGATTTTGCAGCTCTTTCAGAACATCAGCTGACTGGATTTGGGAGAAGGAGAAATGGGGAAGGGTTGGGCGAGTTGCTGTGGGGGGTGCAGTGCTGTGGACCGGGGTGGGGGTAGCCAGGTGGAAAGCAAGCCGTAGAAAAATGCTTATTGAAATTCTCAATTATAGTGGATTTATCAGAGTGTCCTATCCTCAGTGCAGTGGGCAGCTGGGAGGAGGTGCTCTTATTCTCCATGGACTTTACAGTGTCCCAGACCTTTTTTGAGTTTGTGTTGCAGGAAGCAAATTTCTTCTTGAAAAAGCTAGCCTTGGCTTTTCTAACTGCTTGTGTATATTGGTTTCTAACTGCCCTGAAAAGTTGCATGTCACAGGGGCTGTTTAATGCTAATGAAGAATGCCTCAGGATGTTTTTGTGCTGGTTAAGGGCAGTCAGGTCTGGAGAGAACCACAGGCTATATCTGTACCTTGTTCTAAATTTCTTGAATATGGCATGCTTATTTAAGATGGTGAGGAAGGCATTTGTAAAGAATAACCAGGCATCCTCTACTGACGGAATGAGGTCGATTAGAAAGGCCTGCTCGCTGAAGTGTTTCAGGGAGCGTTTGACAGTGATGAGTGGAGGTCGTTTGACCGCTGAACCAGTACGGATACAGGCAATGAGGCAGTGATCGCTGAGATCTTGGTTGAAAACAGCAGAGGTGTATTTAGAGGGCAAGTTGGTTAGGATGATATGGTACCTGGTGGGTTCATTGATAATTTGTGTGAGATTGAGGGCAACAAGCTTAGCTTGTAGGATGACCGTGGTGTTAAGCATGTCCCAGTTTAGGTCACCTAGCAGCACAATCTCTGAAGATAGATGGGGGGGCAATCAGTTCACATATGGTGTTCAGAGAACAGCTGGGGGCAGAGGGTGGTCTATAGCAAGTGGCAACGGTGAGAGACTTGTTTTTAGAGAGGTGGATTTTTAAAAGTAGAAGTTCAAATTGTTTGGGTACAGACCTGGATAGTAGGACAGAACTCTGCAGGTTATCTCTGCAGTAGATTGCAACACCGCCCCCTTTGGTCATTCTATCTTGTTTGAAAATGTTGTAGATAGGGATGAGGATTTCAGATTTTTTGATGGTCTTCCTAAGCCAGGATTCAGACACGGCTAGGACATCTGGGTTGACAGAGTGTGCTAAAGCAGTGAATAAAACAAACTTAGGGAGGAGGCTTCTAATTTTAGCATGCATGAAACCAAGGCTTTTACGGTTACAGAAGTCAACAAAAGGGAGCGCCCAGGGAATAGGAGTGGAGCTAGGCACTGCAGGGCCTGGATTAACCTCTACATCGCCAGAGGAACAGAGGAGGAGTAGGATAAGGGTACGGCTAAAAGCTATGAGAATTGGTCGTCTAGGACGTCCGGAAGAGAGAGTAAAAGGAGCAGGTTTCTGGGGGCGATGAAATAGATTCAAGGTATAATGTACAGACAAAGGTATGGTAGGATGTGAATACAGTGGAGGTAAACCTAGGCATTGAGTGATGATGAGAGAGATATTGTCTCTAGAAACATAATTGAAACCAGGTGATGTCATCGCGTGGTGGAGTTGAAGGGTTGGATAAGGTATATTGAGCAGGGCTAGAGGCTCTACAGTGGAATAAGCCAATAAACACTAACCAGAACAGCAATGGACAAGGCATATTGACATTAAGGAGAGGCCTGCTTAGCCGAGTGATCATAAGGGTCCAGTGAGTAGTGAGGTTGTTTGGGGTCACGGGCGATTCAGACAGCTAGCTGGGCCATGGGTAGCAAGCTAGCATAAGACGGAGGTCTGTTTTTAGCCACGTTGTGCGTTTCCGTTGGTAGATTAGTGGGGTTCCCTGTGGTAGAGGGGACCAATCCAATTGGAAAAATGGTTATAGTTATAGTGGCCCAGGAAAATTGTCCCATAGACCTATTCAGCTAGCAGCTGATATGCTCAAGACAACTAACGAATTATGGGCCACAGTTAGCAGATGGACGTTCAGGTTATGTCGCAACGGAGGGGCCAGTTGAATAACTCCCTCGGGCAGATAACGTTGGTAGTCCAGTTGTGAAGGCCCGGTGGGGCTACGCTAGGTGATTGTAGCCCAGGAGTGGCTGATGGAACTCTTCAGCTGGCTAACTCCAGGATAATTGGTATTTGCTCCGAGACCGACGTTAGCCAATAGTCACTCGGATAGCAGCTAGCTAGCTGCAAGCTCCAGGTGAAAATGTCCAGAGCTTGCGTTAGGAATCAGGGTATATGGAGAGAAAATATATCTGGTATGCTCTGGTCTGAGTCGCGTTGTACAAGACTGGCGATAGCTTTCTGAGCTAAGGATAGCTGATGGCTGCTAGCCGTGGTTAGCTGAATACTAACGTTAGCTAGTGAACTGGCTAACTTCCGGCTAGCTTCTGTGTAGATTTCAGATTTGAGGTGAATAATACTTTTAAAAGAAACAAACTGATTTGGTGAGGCGGGTTGCAGGAGAGTGTTTTGAAGTTACGTTTTTAGAAGAAAAAAAATATATATACATGGGATACGACGAGGACAGAGGACATCTGACTGCTACGCCATCTTGGATGAAGTGATGGAGAGAATGATTGTGATAATGTTGTGTCTAGGTGGTAGGTGTAGGAGTCAGGCGCAGGAGAGCAAGGATGTCTGAGAAGCGTGTTTTAATAAGAAAGTCCACCAACACAGGAAAGGCACAATTTAAAGGTACAACGCCCTCGACAACAGAGAACCCGTACAAACGCATGGAGGAACAAACAAAGTTTCGACAATCACACACTTAAGAATCTGTGAAAACAAATAACGGTATAACCTCACGGAGCACATCACAATGAAAGACTAATCCCGCACAAACTAGGCAGGCAACAGGGTACATATATACACACATAAATGAATGCAAATGAAACCAGGTGTGAAAAAGAACCATAGACAAAACAAACAGAAAAGGAAAAAGGGATCAGTGATGGCTAGTAGACCGGCGAGCGCCGCCCGAACAGGGAGAGGAGCCACCTTCGGTAGAAGTCATGACAATGATGGAGGCCACTGTGTTCTGTTTTTTATTTTGATTATATATGCAAAAATGTCTAAAAACTTGTTTTTGCTTTGTCATTATGGGTTATTGTGTGTAGATTGATGGGATTTGTATTTATTTAATCAATTCTAGAATTAGCCTGTAGCGTAACAAAATGTGGAAAAAGTCAATGGGTCTGAATACTTTCCGAATGCCCTGAGGAACAACAATACTATACAACAATATATGGAACAACAATATAAATAACATCAATATACAGTATATAACAACAATATATATAGCAACAATATATATAACATCAATATAAAGAACAACAATATATAGAACAACAATATACAGTATATAACATCAATATATATAACAACAATATATATAACATCAATATAAAGAACAACAATATATATAACAACAATATACAGTATATAACAACAATATATATAACAACAATATATATAACATCAATATAAAGAACAACAATATACAGTATTTAACAACAATATATATAGCAACAATATATATAACATCAATATAAAGAACAACAATATATAGAACAACAATATATATAACATCAATATAAAGAACAACAATATATATAACAACAATATACAGTATATAACAACAATATATATAACAACAATATATATAACATCAATATAAAGAACAACAATATACAGTATTTAACAACAATATATATAGCAACAATATATATAACATCAATATAAAGAACAACAATATATAGAACAACAATATACAGTATATAACATCAATATAAAGAACAACAATATATAGAACAACAATATACAGTATATAACAACAATATATAGAACAACAATTTGACTGCCACATCTTAAAAACATTTAGACACTCGCTTTAAGAGCCATAGGTTTACACTGGGAGATTCCAGGCAATGCTATATGTTCAAATGAAACTCCTAGCAAAGAAGCAATATGCCTTGTCCATTAAGTATGTATGAGTGCCATTATGTATGGCTGAAAGGGCCCGTTTTGTCAGATGGTATATGTTACTGTATGTCTGGTTGGTAGACCAAGGATTGTAATGTCCTGTATCCATGTTACTGCATGTGCCTGTTTAAGATGGAAGATATTGACAAATCTGGTAACATACTGAACTAAACACCCATGGCCATTAACAAAGTTTTCTTTATTATTTTTATGTAGTCCTTGACCTGGATGTTTTAAGGTCTATCTATACCACTGTAGAAACAAAGCATACCATGTCACTGTATGCCACAGTTTGCACTTTAAGTAGATGTATACAAACCTCTGCCAACGACGCTTTGAAACCGAAATATCCCCACGAATAACAGTCCCGCTTGCATGTACTGTGCAGTGACAGCATAGCAACAGCGGCACAACCTCAGGGAAATATTAAGAAAACTTCAAATCCCCCTCCTCCCACCTTTCTCTTTGAAGTCCCAGTGCACTGCTTGGTGTACCATTAGAGAACAAAGATGTTGGATAAGGATGCCACACTCACCCTGAAATAAACCAGGTGCCCAATCGTTGTTTTGGTTTTAACAGACAGTACCAGTAAAAGGGCTTTTCTTTATTTTTACTATTTTCTGCATTGCAGAATATTGGTGAAGACATCAAAACTATGAAATAACACACATGGAATCATGTAGTAACCAAAAAAGTGTTAAACAAATCAAATTGTATTTTATATTTGAGATTCTTCAAAGTAACCACCCTTTGCCTCGATGACAGCTTTGCACACTCTTGGCATTCTTTCATTCAGCTTGATGAAGTAGTCACCTGGAATGCATTTCAATTAGCAAGTGTGCCTTGTTAAAAATTATTTGTGGAATTTCTTTCCTTCTTAATGCATTTGAGCCAATCAGTTGTGTTGTGACAAAGTAAGGGTAAAAGACCAAGTCCATATTATGGCAAGAACAGCTCAAATAAGCAAAGAGAAATGACAGTCCATCATTACTTTAAGACATGAAGGTCAGTCAATGCGTAAAATTTCAAGAACTTTGAAAGTTTCATCAAGTGCAGTCACAAAAACCATCAAGCGCAATGATGAAACTAGCTCTCATGAGGACCGCCACAGGAAAGGAAGACCCAGAGTTACCTATGCTGCAGAGGACAAGTTCATTAGAGTTACCAGCCTCAGAAGTAGGTGAACAGATGATATCTGCATGTGTGGTTCCCAACGTGAAGCACGGAGGAGGAGGTGTGATGGTGTGGGGGTGCTTTGCTGGTGACACTGTCAGTGATTTATTTAGACTTCAAAGCACACTTAACCAGCATGGCTACCACAGCATTCTGCAGCGATACACCATCCCATCTGGTTTGGGCTTAGTGGGACTATCATTTGTTCTTCAACAGGATAATGACCCAACAAGGAGATTGATGGAGTGCTGCATCAGACCTGGCCTCCACCCGACTTCAACCCAATTGAGATGGTTTGGGATGAATTGGACCGCAGAGTGACGGAAAAGCAGTCAACGTGCTCAGCATATGTGGGAACTCCTTCAAGACTGTTGAAAAAGCATTCCAGATTAAGCTGGTTGAGAGAATGCCATGGTGTGCAAAGCTGTCATCAAGGCAAGGGGTGGTTACTTGGAAGAATATCAAATATAAAATATTTTGATTTGTTTGACCTTTTTGGTGTGTCTTGGTATGTCTTCACTATTATTCTACAATGTAGAAAATAGTAAAAATAAATAAAAACCCTTGAATGAGTAGGTGTGTCCAAACTTTTGACTGGTACTGTATATGTATGAGATGGAAACTGTTTGAGGTCTGAGTGACCCTCCTCTCTAAGCACCGGGAGCATCCCCTGGATTAACATGGACTATTAGTTTAATCATGAATGGGTGGGGATAGAGGGTGACAGGGGGGCCACATGACTGCTACTTACAGAGCAGTGAGCCACCAGAAGGCCATGGGGATTGGGAAGCCATAAATCAGTCACAGTCTCACCCCTCTAGACACCACACAGCTAGCCAGATGATCTGCTACCTTACATGGAGGTCTGCCTTCTCATCTGCCCACTAACTGTACAGACCCACATGAGCTATTGTTTTAACTGCATAGTGTTACTGGGTCGCTCAGACCAGACACCAGCCTGTTGCCAGAGGGGAAGACAGTTGATCTTATCTATTTGATGTTTGATTATCAAGTACCTTTATTTAAGTTAAGTTTTGAAAGGAAATGTTCTGTTATTGCACATATTTCTAGTTTGATTATAAAGTTGAGGTTCATATTTTCTGTGGTTATCAGGATGATCAAATTGGATTAAATCCATAATTTAATTGTTTTTATGTCACTAGTTTGTTTTCATGGAAAAGAGGGTAGAGAGTGAGGCAATGTCAGTTGCATACAGAACAGAGACCAAGTGTTACTTCAGATGTTTTACTGTTATCACTCAGTTTCCAAAGGCTCTTCTAGTGAACAGGGTTGTATCAGACCATGGAATGTTTGTGCCATACATTAACACTATTATAATGCTCTTTCTTATCAATAGCATCAGTATTTCCATCTGCACTGAATTGCATGCTTGTTATCATTTACTGTGTCCGTTTTCTCTCTTGTGTTTAGAAATGATAGGAAGTGAAGATTGCCCATCTCTGCCTGGCTTCTATATAAACTCTAATGACAAGATGCTGTGTCATGTGTCATGAGACTATGTGTGTCTATGAGGTAAACAAAGAGCTATAGCTACAACACTGAAAAAGGTAGACATCTGGCACCTAAGCTGTAGAACATATGGGTACTCTTTAATGCCAAATTGGTATGTGTCTTGTATTTGTTAATGATGCCGTTTTGATATTTCATGATATTTCATGCCTTTTTAGTTTACTTATTTGATGACAATTGATAATTTATTGTAGATTTTTAATGGTGGTGTAGCTGTATGAATATCCCTCATTGTCAGCAGCATACTGATAAACACAAGAAAGAAACCTTTTGTAATATACACTGAGTGTACAAAACATTAAGAATACCCCCCCTCCCTTCTGGACCCTTCTTGATACGCACAGAAAACTGTTGAGCATGAAAACCCCAACAGCGTTGCAGTTCTTGAAAACAGTGCGCCTGGCACCTACTACCATACCCTGTTTAAAGGCACTTATATTTTTTGTCTTGCCCATTCACCCTCTGAATGGCACACACACAATCCACGTCTCAATTGTCTCAAAGCTTAAAAATCCTTCTTTAACCTGTCTCCTCCCCTTCATCTACACTGACTGAAGTGGATTTAACAAGTGACATCAATAAGGGATCATACTGTATCTTTTACTTGGATTCACATGGTCAGTCTATGTCATGGAAAGATGTTTTGTACACTCAGTGTAAGGTTGGATATTTCAGCTGTGTCATCTTACACAGCTGAACGTTGAAGTAGTTTGTTCAATCAAATTTCAATCAAATGTATTTATAAAGCCCTTTTTACATCAGCTGATGTCACAAAGTGCTACACAGAAACCCAGCCTGAATCCCCAAACAGCAAGCAATGCAGATGTAGACACATGGCGGCTAGGAAAAACTCCCTAGAACAGCAGGAATCTAGGAATAAACCTAGAGCGGAACCAGGCTTTGAGGGGTGGCCAGTCCTCTTCTGGCTGTGCCCGGTAGAGATTATAACAGTACATGGCCAAGATGTTCAAACGTTCATAGATGACCAGCAGGGTCAAATAATAATAATCACAGTGGTTGTAGAGGGTGTAACAGGTCAGAACCTCAGGAGAAAATGTCAGTTGGCTTTTCATAACCGAGCATTCAATGTTAGAGACAGCAGGTGCGGTAGAGAGAGAGAGAGTCGAAAACAGCAGGTCAATACATTGTTAAAGTATATTTGCCTCTTGAGCTGCTGGCTGGATGAATTATACTCTGGAGGAGAGGTATATGACTGGAGCTGGTGTCACAGAGAAACACAGCCAAAGAGTTTGAGTGAGGGAGAGAGAGAGACTAAAAAGTGAAAGGCAGAGAGAGCGAGAGAGATGGAAAGAACGAGAAAAAGAGAACGGGAGACCGGGGAGGAGAGGGACTGAGAGTAACAGTGTTTCTGGGACAATAGAGCTACTAATGCACACCAAAACCCCTAGAAATTGCCCCTCCACTCTTGTCTGTGACAGAGACTTCACGGCTATGGACCAGCGCCCTGTAAATGCTCTGTGTCAAATAGTAATTGACAGAGACACTGCGTAAGATGCTTTAGTGGCAGCGCAACAATACAGAATTAATAAAAGAGACAGATGTTATTTAGCATGCCTCTATACAACCCTCACACACACACTCACTGAGTAACACCTGTATGATGCCTTTGGAGTGCACCTAAGAAAAGAGACTCTTTCCCTCCCACTGGGCAAAAACTGGTTGAATCAACATTGTTGTTTTCACATAATTTCAACAAAATAAATATACGTGATGATGTTGAATCAACATGGAAAACTGATTGGATTTGCAAGAAGTCTTCAACGTAAGGGAAGTGTGACTTCTTTTCCCCCTTTAACCTAAATTCAATGACATGGTGAAATGTTTAGTTCATTTCACATTGAATTCACAGTAGTTGACAACTCAACCAAATGTAAATCACAACTAGATGTTGAAATGACGTCAGTGCCCAGTGGGCTGAGTTTCCTTTATCTCCTTTGAAGTGTCCCCCTTATGTTTGTATGCACGATCGAAGGTGATGTGGTGGTATTTACCTGTTCTTGCTGCAGATGGTGATGGCTGTCAACACTGAGGAAGAGGGTCTTTGGAGCTGCTTCCTAGCAATGTCTTCCCCTCAGAGATGGATGGAGTGGAGGATGGAGGATGGGACCGGGACGTAGAGGAGTGGTGACCTGGTCGGATGAGTGGAGATGTGCTGGCTTGGAGGACAGAGGTTGGTGGAGGTCAGTGATGCTGAGTCGTACCTCTTGCAGACAGCATCAGATGTCATCAAAAGGAGCTGGGTAAAGTAGTGTAGAGTAAGATATGTGCAGAGTATAGTAGGATCTGAGTAGATTAGAGTAGATAGGATAGGATCTGAGTTGAGTAGATAGGATAGGATCTGAGTAGAGTAGATAGGATAGGACCTGAGTCGAGTAGATAGGATAGGATCTGAGTAGAGTAGATTAGAGTAGATTAGAAAGGATCTGAATAGAGTAGATAGAATAGGATCTGAGTAGAGTAGATAGGATAGGATCTGAGTAGAGTAGAATAGAGTAGAGTAGATTAGGATAGGATCAGAGTAGAGTAGAGTAGGATCTTTGTAGAGTAGAGTAGAGTAGAATAGAGTAGAGTAGAGTTGAGTAGGATCTTTATAGCGTAGAGTGTAGTAGTGCTGGAGCACTGTGCCGTCCCAGGGTGAGAATGCTAGCCTGCGCAGGGGGCATGGGAAGAAAAGCAGGGGCATCACGAGAGAGCGTTTCCTCTATGCCCTCCTCCCTCTCTCTCCTCCTCCATATCCTCCTCCTCTTTCTTTCCTTACTTCCCTCCCAGTCTCCTCAAGCTACATCCCTCTCCCAGATTCCCTGGTTGGCTTCCTGCCACTTAACAGTATTTTGGTGGGAAGAATTCCTTAACATCAGGAAGGAAAGTATAATTGTGTTCAGGGATCAATAGGAATTCTGTTCTGACAAAGATTCCAGCTGCATTATTTAGTTTTTATTGTGTTTTTGTTTTGTTTACTACCATCAAGAGTATAGTCTGTATGTGGCAGTCAGCACAAACCTCAGACAGCAATACATTCTGTCCCAGCTTACTATATAACTACTGCAATTTTTCAGTTGTGAAATGTGTAGGTAACATGAGTAGTTATGTCAAGGAATATACGTAGTAGAATCACTCTACTGGGAAATAAATAGGATTTCAGATGACTGCAAGTAGTTATGAAATATTGTGTCTTCGAGCTTTAAAAAAGTTTTGTGGAAAATGTTTAGTGTTGCAAAGTTTCAAGTGTGTTATTTGCAGTAGATAATGTCATTGTTATATTTGAAACAGGTTGAATGTTTATGATACATTTACAAAAAAAATATTGATTATGATTAATAGGTAACAAACTTTTAAAAATATGAACGTTGATCAGAATTCAATAACCATTTTAAATGAGCCAGAATCGGATATCTTGTTCAACTACTCTGGAAACATGAAGTCAGCGATATTACAAGCATATCTGGCCTACTGTATAATAATGCCCCACAGATGCCAACAACAATCCACCCCCTCCACTCTGTGGTGAGAATACCTGTTTTGGTCATGTCTTGTCTCCTCTCCCTCCTCCCTTGCTGTCAAACACGGTCCTGCTCTCGAGTCAGGAGACAAAGTTTGGGATACCGGCCGATACTCCTCTTCACCCTCTTCCTCCTCCTCATTTTTTCTCTCCTCCTGTCCTGTACACAGAGCCAGTGTCTGGCCTGGCTGGTTCCACTGTTGTAGATGTATGAGCCCGTGGATATATGACAACATTATATAATGGCAATCTTTTATGTGATTCCTCCTTGCTGCAGGGCTCGAGTGTGCACAAATGCAGCCTGTTCAAACAACTGTAATTATGTGGTGGGGGCACACACACACTGAATGTCACACACGCCGAATGCCACACATGCACAAGTGTGCACACGTGTACATGGTCACGCATGCACACACAGTACACGCACATAAATCATGTTAATTTAGTGACAGGGGCACCTCTGTCGAATGTGACATTGCTTTCCATCACCTTGTGGGAACTCTGTTTTCATCTATAATGAGAGGAGTGAGAGGAGACATGGAAAAAGACCTTGTCCCGACAACACACATGCACACATAGAAAATGCTGGAAGGTGGGTGTTATCACCTTCCATCTTTCTTGCCAGCTCTAATCTACCATTGATTAGCCTCCTAAAGGTTATAACGGCTTAGGCCACCTGGACTTCCCCTCACTCACTTTTCCCATGTATGGTTAGTTTAGTCAAGTAATATATCAATATTTTTTTGCCATTTAGTTGATATCATCCCAGAGACTATACTGCTCCCTACAGTAGGTGCTGTCTGTGCTGGCCTCAGAGACTATACTGCTCCCTACAGTAGGTGCTGTCTGTGCTGGCCCCAGAGACTATACTGCTCCCTACAGTAGGTGCTGTCTGTGCTGGCCCCAGAGACTATACTGCTCCCTACAGTAGGTGCTGTCTGTGCTGGCCCCAGAGACTATACTGCTCCCTACAGTAGGTGCTGTCTGTGCTGGCCCCAGAGACTATACTGCTCCCTACAGTAGGTGCTGTCTGTGCTGGCCCCAGAGACTATACTGCTCCCTACAGTAGGTGCTGTCTGTGCTGGCCCCAGAGACTATATTGCTCCCTACAGTAGGTGCTGTCTGTGCTGGCCCCAGAGACTATACTGCTCCCTACAGAAGGTGCTGTCTGTACTGGCCCCAGAGACCATACTGCTCCCTACAGTAGGTGCTGTCTGTGCTGGCCCCAGAGACTATATTGCTCCCTACAGTAGGTGCTGTCTGTGCTGGCCCCAGAGACTATACTGCTCCCTACAGAAGGTGCTGTCTGTACTGGCCCCAGAGACCATACTGCTCCCTACAGTAGGTGCTGTCTGTGCTGGCCCCAGAGACCATTACTGCTCCCTACAGTAGGTGCTGTCTGTGCTGGCCCCAGAGACCATACTGCTCCCTACAGTAGGTGCTGTCTGTGCTGGCCTCAGAGACTATACTACTCCCTACAGTAGGTGCTGTCTATGCTGGCCCCAGAGACCATACTGCTCCCTACAGTAGGTGCTGTCTGTGCTGGCCTCAGAGACTATACTGCTCCCTACAGTCGGTGTTGTCTGTGCTGGCCCCAGAGACTATACTGCTCCCTACAGTAGGTGCTGTCTGTGCTGGCCCCAGAGACTATACTGCTCCCTACAGAAGGTGCTGTCTGTGCTGGCCCCAGAGACTATTACTGCTCCCTACAGTAGGTGCTGTCTGTGCTGGCCCCAGAGACCATACTGCTCCCTACAGTAGGTGCTGTCTGTGCTGGCCCCAGAGACCATACTGCTCCCTACAGTAGGTGCTGTCTGTGCTGGCCTCAGAGACTATACTGCTCCCTACAGTAGGTGCTGTCTATGCTGGCCCCAGAGACTATTACTGCTCCCTACAGTAGGTGCTGTCTGTGCTGGCCCCAGAGACCATACTGCTCCCTACAGTAGGTGCTGTCTGTGCTGGCCTCAGAGACTATACTGCTCCCTACAGTAGGTGCTGTCTATGCTGGCCCCAGAGACCATACTGCTCCCTACAGTAGGTGTTGTCTGTGCTGGCCCCAGAGACTATACTGCTCCCTACAGTAGGTGCTGTCAATGCTAGTCCCAGATCAGCCAGATCTCTGTGGGTAAGATCTGCAGAGTCATGCTAATGTCACAGCCTTATGGACCATCTAAAAGAGCCTGTTGTCTCCCGTTCTCCCTGTAACAAGTGTGTCTTTGATGGCAGCCTGTAGATAATGCCTCTGTGTGTATATATATATCTGGGAAACTAGTTCATGATGCAGATCTCATGCCGTTCCCCCCAGCCATGCTAGGCTCCTCGTGACCCTGTGACATCAGCACTCCTGGATCTCTCTCCCTTTCTTTTTCTCTTCTCCTCAATGTGTTCCTCTTCATGTCTGCTATCTGCATCTTTTTGATCATCTTCCATCTTAGGAATGAAGATATGATAACAAATGACACCATAGCTTACAGAGAGAGGATATAAGGTAAGATATACTGTACATAATGGCATTTACAAAATAGCCTCCAACACTACTCAGCAAACTGGATGCAGTCTATCACAGTGCCATCCATTTTGTCACCAAAGCCCCATATACCAGCCACCACTGTGACCTGTATGCTCTAGTCGGCTGGCCCTCGCTACATATGCGTCGCCAGACCCACTGGCTCCAGGTCATCTATTTAATTTGTATTTCATTTTTTTATTTTACCTTTATTTTACTAGGCAAGTCAGTTAAGAACAAATTCTTATTTTCAATGACAGCCTAGGAACAGTGGGTTAACTGCCTGTTCAGGGGCAGAACGACAGATTTGTACCTTGTCAGCTCGGGTTTTTGAACTTGCAACCTTCCGGTTACTAGTCCAACGCTCTAACCACTAGGCTACCCTGCCGCCCCATCTATAAGTCTTTGCTAGGTAAAAGCCGCCCCCCAAAAAAAGCCGCCCCATCTATAAGTCTTTGCTAGGTAAAGCTCCGCCTTATCTCAGCTCACTGGTCACGATAACAGCACGCGCTCCAGAAGGTATATCTCACTGGTCATCCCCAAAGCCAACTCCTCCTTTGGCCGCCTTTCCTTCCAGTTCTCTGCTGCCAATGACTGGAACAAATTGCAAAAATTGCTGAAGCTGGAGACTTATATTTCCCTCACTAACTTCAAACATCAGCTATCTGAGCAGCTAACCGATCGCTGCAGCTGTACATAGCCCATCTGTAAATAGCCCACCCAATCTACCTACCTCATCCCCATATTGTTTTTATTTATTTTTCCTCTCTTTTACACACCAGTATTTCTACTTGCACATCATCATCTGCACATCTATCACTCCAGTGTTAATCTGCTAAATTGTAATTACTTCGCTACTATGGCCTATTTATTGACTTACGTCCTCACGCCATTTGCACACACTGTATATAGTCTTTTTATTGTGTTATTGACTGTACGCTTGTTTATTCCATGTGTAACTCTGTGTTGTTGTTTGTGTCGCACTGCTTTGCTTTATCTTGACCAGGTCGCAGTTGTAAATGAGAACTTGTTCTCAACTAGCTTACCTGGTTAAATAAAGGTGGGGGAAAAATACAGTTGTTTTGGCAATGAGGTGACAGGGGTAGGATATATCTGTCTGTATGTCTGTTCCAGCCTGTGTCAGTGTGTCTGTGTCAGTGTCTATGTCTTCTCCCCCTATAGCTCCGTTTGGCCAGGTGGCCAGCTCTAGGAAGAGTCTTGGTGGTTCCAAACTTCTTCCATTTAAGAATGATGGAGGCCACTGTGTTCTTGGAGACCTTCAATGCTGCATACATTTTTTGGTACCCGATCTTGTGTTGGTGCTCTACGGACAATTCCTTCGGCGGCATGTCTTGGTTTTTGCTCTGACATGCACTGTCAGCTGTGGGTCCTTATATAGACAGTTATGTGCCTTTCCAAATCATGTCCAATCAATTGAATATACCACAGGTGGACTCCAATCAAGTTGTAGAAACATCTCAAGGATGATCAATGGAAACAGGATGCACCTCAATTTCGAGTCTCATAGCAAAGGGTCTGAATACTTATGTAAATAAGGCATTCCTATTTCGTCAAATGTATAAAAAACAGTTTTCGCTTTGTCATTATGGGGTATTGTATGTAGATTGATGAGGGGAAAAAAATATTTGATACATTTTAGAATAAGGCTGTAAGGTAACAAAATGTGGAAAGAGTCAAGGGCTCTGATGTCACTCCCTGGCCATAGAGAGGCTTTTTATGCTCTATTTTGGTTAGGCCAGGGTGTGACTAGGGTGGGCATTCTATGTCTTGGCCTGGTATGGTTCTCAATCAGGGACAGCTGTCTATCGTTGTCTCTGATAGAGAACCATACTTAGGTACCCTTTTCCCCCACCTGTTTTGTGGGAAGTTAACTTTGTCTTCGTTCAGGACACATAGCCCAAAGCTTCACGGTTTGGTTTTTTTGTTCTTTGTTTTGTCGGCGTCATTTTTAAATAAAGTTCAAATGTACACTTACCATGCTGCACCTTGGTCCTTCAGCCAGCCGTGACATCTGAATGCTTTCCGAGTGCACTGTAGCTGTCTTCATGCATGGACAGGCACACGCACGCATACACACACACACAGAAAATAATCATATACAGTATTTGACTTTCACCTAATGTAACTCCAGTACAACCCCAAAGCAAATTCAGAGCCAATCAGAGCTAAGTCTCTATTACTGTAAAAACCAAACAAATCTTCCCTTTAGCTTCTTGAGGCTCAATCAATCAGTAATACTCTTAATGGAAATTTTCAAGGAAAGGAAAGATGTAGTTAATTCCTAATCACCCTCTTTTCATTCTAAGGGATATTCAACCCTGTCGTTCCCCTCTTTAGTGTTCATCAGGCAGGATTATGGTCAGAGCACAGTTTGTTTACTCAGTCAAACAGCATCAAGTGATCTGGAACAGAGAGGTGACGCTCCACAACTTAACTTAATCTCACCATTTACAACATAACAGCACTGCCAGGGTGTGGGCTGTGTGTGGGGAAGAGTGTGTGTGTGTCTCTGTTTATGTATGTGTGTGTGGGAAAAAAACAACCTGCCAGATCGGATTAACATAACCACACAACCCCTCCACCTACCACCCCTGCTTGTGACCCGACCCGATATCAGCCCTGCTGCACCCGTATCTGAGGAAAACCAGCCCTGCTGCACCCGTATCTGAGGAAAACCAGGCCTGCTGCACCCGTATCTGAGGAAAACCAGGCCTGCTGCACCCGTATCTGAGGAAAACCAGCCCTGCTGCACCCGTGTCTGAGGAAAACCAGGCCTGCTGCACCCGTATCTGAGGAAAACCAGGCCTGCTGCACCCGTATCTGAGGAAAACCAGCCTGCTGCACCCGTATCTGAGGAAAACCAGCCCTGCTGCACCCGTATCTGAGGAAAACCAGGCCTGCTGCACCCGTATCTGAGGAAAACCAGCCCTGCTGCACCCGTATCTGAGGAAAACCAGGCCTGCTGCACCCGTATCTGAGGAAAACCAGGCCTGCTGCACCCGTATCTGAGGAAAACCAGGCCTGCTGCACCCGTATCTGAGGAAAACCAGGCCTGCTGCACCCGTATCTGAGGAAAACCAGCCCTGCTGCACCCGTATCTCAGGAAAACCAGCCCTGCTGCACCCGTATCTGAGGAAAACCAGCCCTGCTGCACCCGTATCTGAGGAAAACCAGCCCTGCTGCACCCGTATCTCAGGAAAACCAGCCCTGCTGCACCCGTATCTGAGGAAAACCAGCCCTGCTGCACCCGTATCTGAGGAAAACCAGCCCTGCTGCACCCGTATCTCAGGAAAACCAGCCCTGCTGCACCCGTATCTGAGGAAAACCAGCCCTGCTGCACCCGTATCTGAGGAAAACCAGCCCTGCTGCACCCGTATCTGAGGAAAACCAGCCCTGCTGCACCCGTATCTGAGGAAAACCAGCCCTGCTGCACCCGTATCTGAGGAAAACCAGCCCTGCTGCACCCGTATCTGAGGAAAACCAGCCCTGCTGCACCCGTATCTCAGGAAAACCAGCCCTGCTGCACCCGTATCTGAGGAAAACCAGCCCTGCTGCACCCGTATCTGAGGAGAACCAGGCTTGATGGACACTCTCTGTGTCTCCTAAACGCACCTCATCCCCAGTCACCCTCCAAAATGCCCCCAAACTCCCTCTCACACCACTGTAGGCCTAGGTTACACCACTGTGGAACATCTAAGGCACACAGACAGACAAACGTTCAGTACAACACACACAATTTGCACAACTGCCATGAGCTGACCTGACTATGGTTTTTAAGTGACACGAACAGTGATATGCTGTGATACACAATGATACAATCACCAAACCTTGCACATGTGTGTGTATATGTGTGTGCATGCATATGTGTTCACACAGACTGTATGTAGGTGAAATAAGTGCTCTATTTAAGTGTGCGCTGAGTGATTTGCCAGGGTGTACTGCTTTCTTCTCCCATGTGGGGTCACACACCAACTTCACACACCCTACCTCACATACTGTAGAACACATAGTGACCTGAGTAGGCATCCTGTTAACGATGTTGTTCTACTGTAGCCTCTCTCTCTCTCTGTCACTCCACAGCCACACCTGGAGAGAATACATAATGTTGCTCCTATTCCTGCATGGGCCCTGTTGCTTTCTCTTTTTTTAGTTGTGTCACAAACACTGACAGTAACATGATCTGTCTGATAAGACTGCTGTTGGTTAGTAGGACAGCCACTCTATCTAGATAACACTGTGTTATAAGACACGGGTGCTTGACATTAACAAACTGACAGCAATCAGTCTTTAGATGGAGTGTCTGGTGATTACAAGTCTGATAACACTGTATGTAAGAGTAAGTATAAGACACGGGTGCTGTTGGTTAGAGTAAGTGTCTGATAAGACACGGGTGCTGTTGGTTAGAGCTTACCTTAATGCACACACTGACAGCCACTCTATCTAGATAACACTGTATGTAAGAGTAAGTGTCTGATAAGACACGGGTGCTGTTGGTTAGAGCTTACCTTAATGCACACACTGACAGCCACTCTATCTAGATAACACTGTATGTAAGAGTAAGTGTCTGATAAGACACAGGTGCTGTTGGTTAGAGCTTACCTTAATGCACACACTGACAGCCACTCTATCTAGATAACACTGTATGTAAGAGTAAGTGTCTGATAAGACACGGGTGCTGTTGGTTAGAGCTTACCTTAATGCACACACTGACAGCCACTCTATCTAGATAACACTGTATGCGTTCCTAACAGTAAATTAGTCAATGCATTGTTTGTTCGCACCATGGGGACACTGTCAGAGCAGGTGAGGTGCAGGTGACCAGTCAGACCAGATGACAGGGATGGAGGGGATTGGTGACAATGTCACAGCGGGCCGCACTTTGCCGTCTCTCTTCTTGTCGACCAGACATGTGGTCGTTGCTCAGATCTGTCTACTGGACCATTCATTTTTAGACTGCTCCTGCTATTCTTACATAGTGACCTCTGACCTCTGTACTCATTATAGTGTTGTTATCCCAGACCTGAGGGATGGAAAGAATATGTGGGTCATGTGAGTCTTATAATGTGTGTCAAGGTTGACTGACAGTTTCCCCCTCCAACCCCATCCCTTCACCTCTCTCATATTGCCGCTAAGCACTGGAGACAGCACATCCTGTTTATGTGTGTGTGTGTTTTCCTTTCAGCCTCTCAATGACCATTCTAGACTTTTTCCATATAGAAAATGATGATGATGTGTCCGGTAAAACACTTTGTTTCTTGAAAGTCCAACATCTTGAAAACTTGACTGCTGACATGCAAGACATTTGGGCACTGTTGTTTCAACAGTGGATCTATGAAGATACCAAAACCAAAATACCAAAATCTAGTTTTTGAGTGGATTTCCCCTTTAAGTTGTTATGAAAATAACCATGATATTGATATCCAACAGCTATAGGTTGTACCAATATATTACAATTAGCGTGCTTCTTAGGAATGTCTCTTTCATCAGTCATTGATGAAAAATGTATATCGTACATTGCTGGGTCATTGCTATAGAAATTCAGATCTTATTCAAATGTTCCATTACTTTTCTGACCTACATGATTTTTCCCAACATAACTGACTGGACTTTTAGTCAAATCAAAACAAGCAGGAATGTAAATTGGCCCCCGTCGGTACCTCCATGAGAACAAGGCAACCAAGGTTGAGGGAAAGCAGGAGGTCATTTATATATAATATTTATCTCCATCGAGCTTGAAGCTTCAGTTTCACCATCTAGAGTAGGAGAGGGATAACAAACGCAGGAAGAGGTGTATCTACATCAGATATGCAGAGAAACATGCACTGTGTGTGTGTTTGCGTGTATGTGTGTGTGGACAGACATGGCTCCTTTTGTTATTGAAGACAGGAAAGGGTGTGTATTGTGTGTGTGTTTGCTATACGTCCATGCAAACAGAAGAGAGGAGGGCATCGCTCATCAACGTGTCCAATAAACATACACTGCATCACGCAACACACAATACCCAGTCACTGACACAGGGGTCGACTGAAGGTTCATGAATTGGGGCTATTCCAGAAATTTCACCACCTTAAGTAATTGACCACACGGGTTAATGATGGATTAGATTGATACATGTCTCACAGGATACTATTAACAGAAAGAGCTTGTTGTTGCTAGTCTTATTATGTGTTTTGTGTTGCATTGACATGCTGTTTCTTGTACATGTGGTGATGTTTTATTAACTTCAACTTCTAAAGTGGCTCAGTCGCATTTCAGGAAATACGAACAGTAATGAACACGTTTTATTACACGCTGTACATGTTTGTGAGAATGTGTGTACGGGCGTGTGTGTGAGGGGAACGGGAGACTTGTAACTGTGTGTCCACACACTCGTATCCGCTGATAACATTGTGTTGGGCTGCTGGCTGTCTGTCTGCCTGGCTGAAGGAACCAACAGGGATGAAATACTACCCTGGATGACGTGTGTTCCTCAGATAGGACAGGGAAAGGGTGTTACCCTTCACTTACTACTACAGTATGTACCTTTTGCACAAGCCCGACAAGCCCCCCTAGATCCCCCTTCTCACCCCTACATCCCCCTTCCCCCTCCCTTATACCCTGCTCCCTCCTACATCCCTCTGTTCCCCCCTACATCCCCCTTCCCCCTCCCTTATATCCTGCTCCCTCCTACATCCCTCTGTTCCACCCTATGTCCACCTGCTCCCCCTAAAGCCACCAAACTAAAGCAGGAAGTACCAGTAACTCGCTCAATACGGAAGTGGTCAGATGACATGGATGCTACGCTACAGGACTGTTTTGCTAGCATAGACTGGAATATGTTCCGGGATTCATCCAATGGCATTGAGGAATACACCACCTCAGTCACAGGCTTCATCAAGAAGTGCATCGATGACGTCATCCCCACAGTGACCGTACATACAGTACATATCCCAACCAGAGCTTCCGCTTTCAAGGAGCGGGACACTAGTCCAGATGCTTTTAAGAAATCCCGCTAAAAGGCAAAGCATCAATACAGGATTAAGATTGAATCCTACGACAGCAGCTCTGACGCTCGTCGGATGTGGCAGGGTTCGAAAATTATTACAGACTACAAAGGGAAACCCAGCAGTGAGCTGCCCAGTGACGCGAGCCTACCAGACAAGCTAAATGCCTTTTATGCTTGCTTCGAGGCAAGGAACACTAAAGCATGCATGAGAGCACCAGCTGTTCCGGACGACTGTGTGATAATGCTCTCGGTAGCCGATGTGAGCAAGACCTTTAAACAGGTTTAACATTCACAAAGCCGCGGGGCTAGACGGATTACCAGGACGTATATTCAAAGCATGCATGGGGCAACTGGCAAGTGTCTTCACTGACATTTTCAACCTCTCCCTGACCGAATCTGTAATACCTGCATGTTTCCAGCAGACCACCATAGCCCCTGTGCCCAAGGAAGCGAAGGTAACCTTCCTAAATGATTATCGCCCTGTAGCACTCACGTCAGTAGCCATGAAGTGCTTTGAACGGCTGGCCATTCACATCAACAGCATCATCCCGGATACTCTAGACCCACTCCAATTCTCATACCGCCCCAACAGATCCACAAATAAGGCAATCTCAATCTCACGCCACACCGCCCTTTCTCACCTGGACAAAAGGAACACCTATGTGAGAATGCTGTTCATTGACTACAGCTCAGTGTTCAACACAATAATGCCCATAAAGCTCATCAACAAGATGAGGACCCTGGGATTAAACACCTCCCTCTGCAATTGGATCCTGGACTTCCTGACAGGCCACCCCCAGGTGGTAAGGGTAGGCAACAACACATCTGCCACGCTGATCCTCAACACTGGGGCTCCTCAGCGGTGCGTGCTTCGTCTCCTCCTGTACTCCCTGTTCACCCACGACTGCGGGGCCAAACACGACTCCAACACCATTAAGTTTGCTGACAACACAACAGTGGTAGGCCTGATTACCGACAATGATTAGACAGCCTATAGGGAGGTCAGAGAACTGGCAGTGTGGTGTCAGGACAACAACCTCTCCCTCAATGTGAGCAGGACAAAGGAGCTGACCGTGGACTACAGGAAAAGGCGGACCCCATTAACATCGACAGGGCTATAGTGGAGGGGGTCAAGAGTTTCAAGTTCCTTGGTGTCCACATCACCAACAAACTATCACGGTCAAAACACACCTCGGGAAGAGGGAACGACAACACCTTTTCCCCCTGAGGACACTGAAAAGATTTGCCATATGAGTACCCAGATTCTAAAAAACATCTACAGCGAGAGCATCCTGACCGGTTGCATTACCACATGGTATGGCAACTGCTCGGCATCTGACCGTAAGGCACTACAGTGTATAGTGCGTATGGGCCAGTACATCACTGGTGCCAAGCTTCATACCATCCAGAATGTACATACTAGGCGGTGTCAGAGGAAAGCTTTAAAAAATGTCAGACTCCAGTCACCCAAGTCACAGACTGTTCTCTCTGCTACCTGCACGACAAGCGGTACCAGATTGCCAAGTCTAGGACCAAAAGGCTCCTTAACAGCTTCTAACCCAAGCCATAAGACTGCTGAGCAATTCATCAAATGGACATCTGGACTATTTACATTGACCCCGCCCCCCATTTGTTTTTACACTGCTGCTACTTGCTGTTTATTATCATTTTAGTTTATTTGGTAAATATTTTCTTAACTAACTTAACTTTACTCTTCCTTGAACTGCATTGTTGGATAAGGGCTTGTAAGTAAGCATTTCACGTTAATGTCTACACCTGTTGTAATCGGCGCATGTGACAAATAAATGATTTGATTTTACCCCTACATCTCCCTTCTCCCCTCCCCTTACATATATTACATCCCTCTGCTCCCCCTACTCCTTTTACATCTCCCTTCTCCCCTCCCCTTACATATATTACATCCCTCTGCTCCCCCTACTCCTTTTACATCTCCCTTCTCCCCTCCCCTTACATATATTACATCCCTCTGCTCCCCCTACTCCTTTTACATCTCCCTTCTCCCCTCCCCTTACATATATTACATCCCTCTGCTCCCCCTACTCCTTTTACATCTCCCTTCTCCCCTCCCCTTACATATATTACATCCCTCTGCTCCCCCTACTCCTTTTACATCTCCTTTCTCCCCTCCCCTTACATATATTACATCCTTTCCCCCTACTCCTACATATATTACATCCCTCTGCTCCCCCTACTCCTTTTACATCTCCTTTCTCCCCTCCCCTTACATATATTACATCCCT
The DNA here is from genome assembly GCF_023373465.1 of Oncorhynchus keta. Taxonomy (NCBI): domain Eukaryota; kingdom Metazoa; phylum Chordata; class Actinopteri; order Salmoniformes; family Salmonidae; genus Oncorhynchus; species Oncorhynchus keta. The sequence continues at coordinate 19,050,125 of NC_068454.1, read as the reverse complement.
CTGCTCCCCCTACTCCTTTTACATCTCCTTTCTCCCCTCCCCTTACATATATTACATCCCTCTGCTCCCCCTACTCCTTTTACATCTCCCTTCTCCCCTCCCCTTACATATATTACATCCCTCTGCTCCCCCTACTCCTTTTACATCTCCCTTCTCCCCTCCCCTTACATATATTACATCCCTCTGCTCCCCCTACTCCTTTTACATCTCCTTTCTCCCCTTTACATCCCTCTGCCCCCCTACTCTTTTACATCTCCTTTCTCCCTCCCTTACATATATTACATCCCTCTGCTCCCCCTACTCCTTTTACATCTCCCTTCTCCCCTCCCATATATTACATCCCTCTGCTCCCCATATCCTTTTACATCTCCTCCCCTCCCCTTACATATATTACATCCCTCTGCTCCCCCTACTCCTTTTACATCTCCCTTCTCCCCTCCCCTTACATATATTACATCCCTCTGCTCCCCCTCCCCTACATCCCCCTCTGCTCCCCCTACTCCTTTTACATCTCCTTTCTCCCCTCCCCCATATATTACATCCCTCTGCTCCCCCTACTCCTTTTACATCTCCCTTCTCCCCTCCCCTTACATATATTACATCCCTCTGCTCACCCTACTCCTTTTACATCTCCCTTCTCCCCTCCCCTTACATATATTACATCCCTCTGCTCCCCCTACTCCTTTTACATCTCCTTTCTCCCGCTACATCCCTCTGCTCCTTCAAAATTCCCTTCTCCCCCTGCATCACCTTTCTCCCCCTACATACCCCTTTTCCCCTACATCTCCCTTCTCCACCCTTCTCCCCAATATACCTTGGTCCCCCCTGCATCCCCCTGCATCCCCATTCACCCCATACATCCCCCTTCTCCCCCTACATCCCTCTTCTCCCCCTACATCTACCTATTACCCCAAATCCCCCTACATCCCCCTTATCCCCCTACATCCCCCTACATCCCCTTTCTGCCCCCTACATCCACCTACGTCCCTCTGTTCCCCCTACATTCCTCTATTATCCACGACATCGCTCTGCTCCCCCTACATCCCCCTTCTCCCCCCTACATGCCTCTGCTCCCCCCTACGTCCACCTACTCCCCTCTACAGCTCCCTTTTCCCTGTATATCTCCCTTCTCCCCTCCCCCTACAAACTCTGCTCCCCCTACATCCCTCTGCTCCCCCTTCTCCCCTACATCCCTCTTTTTCTCCTACATCCCCCCTGCATCCCCTTTCTCCCCCTACATTCCTCTGTTCCCCCCACATCCCTCTGCTCCCCCTTCTCCCCTACATCCCTCTTCTTCTCCTACATCCCCCTGCATCCCCTTTCTCCCCCTACACTCCTCTGTTCCGCCCACATCCCTCTGCTCCCCCCTACATCCCCCTGCATCCGACTGCTCCCCCCTACATCCACCTTCACCCCCCTACATCCCTCTGCTCCCCCTCTGCATTTCTCAGAAACCTTTACTCACTCATATCCCACACCCTCTCACTTCTCAACCCATGTTCTGTACCTATGCCACAAATACTGTATTCATCCTGTGTTGGGTTAACAAATAATATATGTCCAAATCTAAAAAGATTGCTTGATAATCTGTGGTCACCCCAATGCCTAATTTTAACCCTACACTTATGCATTTCTCCCTGCACCCAAACTCCTCAAATACATCAGCAATGGATCTCTGTTTCTTATTTTCCCTACCCTCTATTCTCTTTCCCTCCTTATCATCTTATCACACACTGAACCTGCTCACCTCTCTTCCACCCCGTCCTACTCACCCTCTTGCTCTCTATTGTGTGTCGATCCTCCTCTCTGTCCCAATGGGCCCGGTGGTACGCAGAGAGGAAGCTGTCCTTCCACCTCCTGTCAGAATGTTGGGAACACTCAATCCCTCTCTTTCTCTTGTTCACTCTCTCTTCCTCTACTCATTCTCTTCATCTTTCTCCCTCCTTAGGCCCATGTTTTCTATGAGTATTAGCTGGAATTCTTTTTTCATGGCATAATTACATTTTCAGTCTTCCTGAAGCAGGGTTTGGTCTTGTGAACCTGCAGTGAGGGCTGAGGACAGGACGATGACTCACTCATCCCTCCTGGCTCCAGGACCAGGACTGAGCCCTCACTGAGTGTGTGAACATTTGAGGAATGTAGCCTAGATTATGCATGGACACAAAGTCCAGTGTTTTCCCTGCCTTGCCTGCTTGTGTCCCCTGCTCAGGTAAGTTCTCCTCTACATAGCTACCTCTAAATGCACGTGTGTACATGGCAGGAAGCAGGCCCTGGTCTAAAGTAAGCTTTTGACAAGCAGCCTGGAGTATGTCCCATGGGGACCAATAAACCACTAGAGATCCTAAACATACTTGTCTGGAGTGGAAGTAACACAGTTAACACACACTGAGGACAATAGAGGCCTTCTCGACACTCTGAGCGTTAGATACAGGAACTCTGTCCCCTCACAAACACCCAGTGTGGTTTGTGTTAGCATTGTGTTAGCATTGTGGCAGGACATGGGAAGGAAAGCCTCGAGCACAAACACAAGTGAGCCCAAATAACCCAACCCTCTCACCGTCTAACACTCTCTGACAATTTTTACAATCTAACAAGCAATCTAGCAGTATTTAACTCTCTAACAAACCATGTAACGATGGTCAGCACAAATATTTATCAATGGCTAAACGATAAGGATTAGCTTGTGAGATGAATTTCCTTGTTTTGCTTGGCTCTAATACAACACTTAAAATGAAGGATGCTTGGTTTGTATGTGTGTGTTTGTGTGTGTGTGTGATGGCCTTGGCTTATGCCCTGTCTGATTTATGTCAGCAGGTCCAGTGAGGATATCAACCAGGCCTGCTCCAGCAGAAGGAGGGACAGAGTGCTCGTCCAAATCCAACAAACCTGACCTCCCAAGTCCAACTGGGCAACAACAGATCTACACTCTTAAACACAAAGGTATGGTCCGTGACCAGCTGAAGAGCTACAAGACCTTTCATAACCCAAGCTGTGTGTGTGTGTGGGTTTGTGTGTGTACCCCTCCTGCTTACCTGGCACAGGAGCTTGGTCCAAATGGTGTTTCAGTTCAAACAGTGAGATTGAAAAGTCTTATCACCAGTTTGACGTGGCCGACATTGATGCCAGTTCTCTCTATGTACAAACAGTTTGCTCTGTTTGCTTTGGTGAGTATGAAGTTTCGGAAATGCCTGTGTGGTCTGTTCAATCTTAAAAACAATCTTTGGAAAGTAATGATCATCCTCCATACAGACCTTCTCCAGATCCTTCATGTTTCGGGGCTGTCGCTGGGCAATACGGACATTCAGCTCCCTCCAAAGATTTTCTATTGGGTTCAGGTCTGGAGACTGGCTAGGCCACTCCAGGACCTTGAAATGCTTCTTACGGAGCCACTCCTTAGTTGCCCTGGCTGTGTGTTTCAGGTCGTTGTCATGCTGGAAGACTCAGCCACGACCCATCTTCAATGGGGGCGGCAGGGTAGCCTAGTGGTTAGAGCGTTGGACTAGGAACCGGAAGGTTGCAAGTTCAAACCCCCGAGCTGACAAGGTACAAATCTGTCGTTCTGCCCCTGAACAGGCAGTTAACCCACTGTTCCTAGGCCATCATTGAAAATAAGAATTTGTTCTTAACTGACTTGCCTAGTTAAATAAAGGTAAAATACAATTTTTTAAAAATGCTCTTACTGAGGGAAGGAGGTTGTTGGCCAAGATCTTGCGATACATGGCCCCATCCATCCTCCCCTCAATACGGTGCAGTTGTCCTGTCCCCTTTGCAGAAAAGCATCCCCAAAGAATGATGTTTCCACCTCCATGCTTCACGGTTGGGATGGTGTTCTTGGGGTTGTACTCATCCTTCTTCCTCCAAACACGGCGAGTGGAGTTTAGACCAAAAAGCTCTATTTTTGTCTCATCAGACCACATGACCTTCTCCTATTCCTCGTCCGGATCATCCAGATGGTCTTTGGCAAACTTCAGACGGGCCTGGACATGCACTGGCTTGAGCAGGGGGACCTTGCATGCGCTGCAGGATTTTAATCCATGACGGCATAGTGTGTTACTAATGGTTTTCTTTGAGACTGTGGTCCCAGCTCTCTTCAGGTCATTGACCAGGTCCTGCCGTGTAGTTCTGGACTGATGCCTCACCTTCCTCATGATCATTGATGTCCCACGTGGTGAGATCTTACATGGAGCCCCAGACCGAGGGTGATTGACTGTCATCTTGAACTTCTTCCATTTTCTAATAATTGCGCCAACGGTTGTTGCCTTCTCACCAAGCTGCTTGCCTATTGTCCTGTAGCCCATCCAAGCCATTGTGGTGAGTTTGGAGTCTGTTTGATTGACTGTGTGGACAGGTATCTTTTATACAGGTAACAAGTTCAAACAGGTGCAGTTAATACAGGTAATGAGTGGAGAACAGGAGGGCTTCTTAAAGAAAAACTAACAGGTCTGTGAGAGACGGAATTCTTACTGGTTGGTAGGTGATCAAATACTTATGTCATGCAATAAAATGCAAATGAATGACTTAAAAATCATACAATGTGATTTTCTGGATTTTTGTTTTAGATTCCGTCTCTCACAGTTGAAGTGTACCTATGATAAAAATGACAGACCTCTACATGCTTTGTAAGTAGGAAAACCTGCAAAATCGGCAGTGTATCAAATACTTTTTCTCCCCACTGTAGATGTCAAATTGCACGACTAAGACCTCCTTGGAAAAAACGTCAACATATTTCTTTATTTATCTTCGATTAATTCTGGCTATATTGAATGTACTGGTTATGTTTTTGCTACCGTGGCTCAAGGGGGACAAATAACAGTAATATTGACGTTTTTTGTACACTTTAGGGAGTGTACAAGCACGGGCGTTCGCTTCGCCTCGCCAAAGTTCTTCTAGGAGCAAACTGAACCTACAGTGCATTCGAAAAGTATTCAGAACCCTTGACATTTTCTACATTTTGTTATATTACAGCTGTAACGGCGTTCTTCGTTTGTAGAAAGAGAGTCGGACCGAAATGCAGCGTGGTGGTTACTCATGTCTTTAATAAATGAAGAGCGATACATGAAATAACTTATACAAAAGCAAAAAAACAAACGGAACGTGAAAACCTAATTACAGCCTATCTGGTGAAACTACACAGAGACAGGAACAATCACCCACGAAATACACAGAGAAACCCCAGCTACCTAAATACGGTTCCCAATCAGAGACAACGAGAATAACCTGACTCTGATTGAGAACCGCCTCAGGCAGCCAAGCCTATACAACACCCCTACTCAGCCGCAATCCCAAAATACTACAAACCCCAATACGAAAATACAATATATAAACCCATGTCACACCCTGGCCTGACCAAACATATAACGAAAACACAAAATACAATGACCAAGGCGTGACAACAGCCTTATGCTAAAATTGATTAAATAATTTTTTCCCTTCATCAATCTACACAAAATACCTCATATTTGCAAAAAACAGAAATACCTTATTTACATAAAAATTCAGACCCTTTGCTATGGGACTCGATATTGAGCTCAGGTGCATCCCGTTTCCATACATCTTGATTGGAGTCCACCTGTGGTAAATTCATTTGATTGGACATGATTTGAAAAGGCACACACCTGTCTATATAAGGTCTCACCATTGACAGTGCTTGTCAGAGCAAAAACAAAGCCATCAAGTTAAATAAATTGTTCACATAGCTCTGAGACAGGATTGTGTCGAGGCACAGATCTGGGGAAGGGTACAAAAATATGTCTGCAGCATTGAAGGTCCCAAGAACACAGTGGCCTCCATCGTTCTTAAATAGAAGAAGTTTGGAACCACCAAGACTCTTCCTAGAGCTGACCGCCCGGCCAAACTGAGCAATCGGGAGAGAAGGGCCTTGGTCAGGGAGATGACCCAAACAATCGGAAAGGGGATGAATCGGAAAGGGGATTCATCAGAGACAATGACTTTATCCCAGTCCTCAGTAGTCCAATCCTTGTACCTTTTGCAGAACAAGAGTCTGTCCCTGATGTTTTTCCTGGAGAGAAGTGGCTTCTTTGCTGCCCTTCTTGACACCAGGCAATCCTCCAAAAGTCTGCGCCTCACTGTGCGTGCAGATGCACTCACACCTGCCTGCTGCCATTCCTGAGCAAGCTCTGTACTGGTGGTACCCGATCCCACAGCTGAATCAACTTTAGGAGACGGTCCTGGCGCTTGCTGGACTTTCTTGGGCACCCTGAAGCCTTCTTCACAACAATTGAACCGCTCTCTATTTAATAACGTCTGCTCTGGTTTGCCATTCCAAATAAAATGTAATCGTTTTTGTTCATATCATTACAAAAGCTGGTCCCTTGGTGTAGGCAAATCCATAAGCAAATAGGTGAACTGTTATGTGACTAAAGAGTTAATCAGGGTGATTTTTCCACAAATAGACATATATTTTCCTTTCCATGCTAGCAAGATCTTATCTACTTTTGCTAACTTTCTATAAAAATGTATTGGAGTGAGATAATTTCTTTATTTATGGGATTTTTATACCGAGTATGTCTACATCCCCGGCAGACCATTTTATTAGTAAACTTCAAGGTAATACAAAAGTAGCATTTTTTTGTGATCCAATATGTAATATAGTACACTTATCATAATTTGGTTTTAATCCAGAGAGGTTAGCAAAAGTATCTAGATCCTCTATGAGGCTGTGGAGGGAGTCTAATTATGGTTTTAAAAGAAAACATGAATCATCAGCGTACAATGACACCTTTGTTTTTAAGCCACAGATTTCTAATCCCTTAGCATTATTGTTGGATCTAATTTTAACAGCTAACATTTTGATGGCAATAATAAATAGATATGCCGTTAGTGGACAACCTTGTTTTACTCCTCTTGGCATTTTATAACGTCTCACTAGGTCAGGGTATTTAAGCCTCCATATATCCACTAATTCCAGAATATCCATGACATTCATGATGTCCTTAAGTGCCTGTGTGACAGGTTAAAGGAAATATTCATAGCCTGTTATACATTAAAAAGTATTAGTAAGTTCATAATATGTGAGGATCTTAAAACATCTAAGGTTAAAAAGATGCATTCAGTATTAGTTGATAGAGATTGATAACATTCATATAATTGTGTTAAAGTTAAAATCTGTCAAAGGGTACGAATTGTGAGAGTAATGTGTAAACATTATATTGATTACTTTATTTTGTCGTGCCTAAAAGTGTTAATCTGTGATCTACGAAATGCTCTTAATCTATGAGCCGGAGATCGATTGCTCTGGTCTCCACCCATATTCCTGGGGAAAATCGCGGTCTTTTCTCATTGAACTAAACGTTGAATTGAGAATACAACACCATATCACTCTCGTGATTATTTCTCCCCTGTTTTCAGGTACTTTATTGATGATAAAAATAGTAATTTAAATGTTATAACTCGCTAACATGTCAAGAGTGTTTAAGGTGTGTCATAGTAACGTCTTGAGGAAGTTAGAGTTAAGTTTGAAGAGAGTAATATTAGCCCTGCTCGATTGAAGTGAAGAATAGCATCGTACTGAGAGAAGCTGCCATCTTATGTCGATTGTGAATGAACATGTGCGTTTGTAACGGATGTGAAACGGCTAGCTTAGTTAGCGGTGTGCGCTAAATAGCGTTTCAATCGGGTACGTCACTTGCTCTGAGACCTTGAAGTAGTAGTTCCCCTTGCTCTGCAAGAGCCGCGGCTTCTGTGGAGCGATGGGTAACGATGCTTCGAGGGTGACTGTTGTCGTTGTGTGCAGAAGGTCCCTGGTTCGCGTATGGGCGAGGGGACGGTTTAAAATTATACTGTTACATTGATGCTGTTGACCCGGATTACTGGTTGCTGCGGAAAAAGGAGGAAGGTCAAAAGGGGGGTGAGTGTAACGGATGTGAAACGGCTAGCTTAGTTAGCGGTGTGCGCTAAATAGCGTTTCAATCGGGTACGTCACTTGCTCTGAGACCTTGAAGTAGTAGTTCACCTTGCTCTGCAAGAGCCGCAGCTTCTGTGGAGCGATGGGTAACGATGCTTCGAGGATGACTGTTGTCGTTGTGTGCAGAAGGTCCCTGGTTCGGGCGAGGGGACGGTTTAAAATTATACTGTTACACGTTGTTAATATGATATTTTGCTGTGTTATTTGTATAATGGGTTTTCTGTTGTTTTGTAATGTGTTACTTTTGTGAAATGATTGAACTAAACGTTGACTTGAGAATACAACACCGTATCACTCTCGTGATTATTTCTCCCCTGTTTTCAGGGGCGTAACATTTTTGGAGGCTCCGCTGAGATAGCTGCTCAGATGTCCAGTTTCCACACCCTGGTCGCTGAATTCCGAGCCAGCTAAATCTCCACATAACAACTCAGGCAGGCTGCAGTGAGGAAAGTGTGGCTGTTCGAGGGAAGTTGGAAGTTAGTGGTTAAGTACGTGTCAACTGAGGCCATTGATCGACCATCAGAGACAGTAAGGACCATCTAATTCAGAGTCAACTCCTGCACAGTAAAAGTTCCTCCTGTTCTGTCAACATGACAAGCGCCTTGGAAGAACTACAGGAAGAGGTAGTAGGAGAATTGCACACCCTGACTAAAGAAAAATTACTAGAGATATGTGATTTCCTTGAAATATCAGGCGAACAGAGAAGAGATGTTAAAGATAAATCCCGCATATCATTAATGGCTCGGCTTTTTGATGTTCCTTGGAAGAGAGGAAGTCGCAGAGTTATGTCGGCATGTCGGAATTGTTGCTACTTAAAGACGAAATGACAGAGATGATCAGTGGCAGAGATAACAAAACAGGGCAAATTGACCATGATATTGAACCGGCCGGAACACATCACAGAATAGAGGAACTGAGAACTGTAACTCCACAACAAGGGGTGGGAACTGAGCAGATTACTGCAGCCAAAGTCAGTGATTCTCTGCGTCAGCCCCAACACCATGCCAATCTTCAGGGGAGTGTGCCGCTCTCACCCAATGCACAGCCCAGCTCATACTGGCGAAAAGAGTTAAAAATTTCTGGTCAGATAGGTGAACCGGGCCAAAAAGAAAAACAGATTTTTTTCCAGCCTTGCCCATCAGATTGAAAATGGACTTAACAGAGGATATCCTGAGGTAGAAATAGTAGACGCAGTAGTCAGGGCTATTTCTCCAGGCTCACAGCTACGCAGCTACTTGGAAGGTAAACCCCAGCTAACTATTCCCACACTTAGATGTATCCTGCGTTCCCACTTCCAAGAGAAGAGTGCAACAGAGCTTTACAAACAGCTAGCTTCAGAAGCACAGCATAGCAAGGAGACCCCTCAAAGCTTCCTGATGCGCGTTTTAGATTTGAGGCAAAAAGTACTGTTTGCATCCCAGGAGTCAGAATCAGGGCTTAAGTATGACCCTGCTCTAGTCCAGAGCATGTGTTTTCACACAGTCCTTACGGGTCTCCAGAGTGACAGTATCAGGATAGACATGCAGCCTCTCCTGCTAGAGAGCAAAACATCAGATGAGGTTTTGCTAGAGAAGCTTAACATTGCTTGTGCTAATGAGATAGAAAGACAAAACAAAAAGCGGTTTAATGTCCCACAGCCTGCTACAACTGTAAGTGTAGTCCAAGTAGAAGATACGCCATCTGCAAAGTGTCCTGTGAAGGAAGCCAAAGCTACGATACCCGCAAAACTGTTAACAGAGTTAGCTGAACTTAAGACAGGTGTAGCTTCTCTAAAAGGTCTCAGTGCAGAGATTGCTCAGATTAAGGAGACATTACAGCAGCCTATGTTTCAGTCACTGCCTTGTGCCTATGCCCCACCCCCAGTTAGGAGTCCAGATAGGGAACCCCAGCCAGCTGTTTCCCAGCAGCAGTATTACAGCAACTACAGTTGGTCCCAAGCACTTGACCCTGGACAGCATCAATATGCACCTAACCGGTATACCAACCACTCTGCTCAAGCTCCAAGGAGGTGTTTTGTCTGCCAGCAGGCCAGAACAGATGCACGCTACACACACTGCTTCCGATGTGGGAGTGGAGAACATTTTCAAGCTGGATGTAAAATCTGGGGAGCCAGACCATCAAGGGAGGCCCCTTTAAATGGAAACGGGTTACCGCTGAGGGACGAGTGTTAACCGTAGCTACCAAAAAGTCCCAGAAATGTGCAAATTGTGCCAGAGAAGAGTCAGTTGAGAACCTGAAACAATGTTCATCATGTAAAGAGAAAACAAAAATCAACCCACGGAAAACAAAAATAAAGAAAGTAAGTCATGTGGTGCCCTCAAACAAGCCAATCCTGTGGACTGACCAGCATCAACAGGCACTTGAACAGCTGATTGAGTGTTTGCTTCACCCACCAGTTTTAGGTTTCCCTGATTTCACTCAGCCATTTGTTGTACACACTGATGCGTCACACCAAGGCTTGGGAGCAGTTCTTTATCAAAAGCAAGAGGGGAAGCTTAGGGTCATTGCTTATGGCTCTCGAACCTTAACAGCAGCTGAGAAGAACTATCACTACCACTCGAGCAAGCTAGAATTTCTTGCTCTAAAATGGGCAATCACTGATAAGTTCCATGATTATTTGTACTATGTGCCGACCTTCACTGTATACAGCGATAACAACCCGCTCTGCTAGATTCTGTCTACTGCAAAACTGAACGTAACCACTTCCAGGTGGGTTGCAGACTTGGCTGATTTCCACTTTGCAATAAAGTACAGGTCAGGCAGAGAGAATGGTGATGCAGATGCTTTGTCAAGGATGCCACTGGATGTAGAGTCACTGATGAGAGAATGTTCTGAGGAGCTTCCACCAGACACCATCGCCGCCACGATACAAGCAGTTGAGGTACAGAAAGAGGTTGTTGTACCTTGGTCATTTTCAGCTGCATCTATGTCAGTATCAGCTGAAGGTGAGACAACCACTGCAACAACCAGCTCGATCCCAAAAGATGGGATAAGAGAAGCACAAGAATCTGATCCGGTCATCCGTCCTGTGCTCAATTTCAAACTGTCGGGTTCCAAACCGCCAGTTAAAGAGCAAAAGAAATTCAGTCCAAAGACAAAATGCCTATTCAGAGAATGGGACAAATTGACAATAGACAGTGATGGCATTCTGTACAGAATCACTACAGCCCGCAAGCAGTTAGTTCTACCAGAGCAGTACAAAGGTAAAGTGATGGAAGAGTTGCACAATAACATGGGACACCAAGGTACTGACCGCACTGTATCACTAGTACGTGACCGCTTCTTCTGGCCATATATGCAATCTGACATCGAGCACTATGTGACTAAAACTTGTAGCTGTGTCAAGCAGAAAAAGCCAGCCCATGCAACAAGAGCTCCTCTGACAAACATTGTGACAACTCAGCCATTTGAACTGGTATGTATAGACTTCCTACATCTCGACAGATGCAAAGGGGGATATGAGTACATCCTCGTGATTGTTGATCATTTTACACGTTTCACTCAAGCCACATAAACTACTGCAGCATAAATACTGGAGGCTGAGACAGGAGGAGTCAGGAGACACTGTGGCCCCAATGTTGGTAATGTTGGGACCGAGGACACCCCGGACAGGGCCAAACAGGAAGGATATAACCCCACCCACTTTGCCAAAGCACAGCCCCCACACCCCCCGGCTAGAGGATATCTTCAACCACCAACTTACCATCCTGAGACAAGGCGGAAAACGTATAGCCCACAAAGATCTTAGGCCCAGCCTGTTAATTTTCTATGTTTGAGTTTCTGTGTTGTTTGGCGCCACGGCACAACCCAAGGGGGGCAAGACCTGCCTGCTGAGACAGGATGATCACTCCCACAGAATCAAGTCTCCCTCCTGTCCGGAGCTGCCAGAGCCGCCCTCCTGTCCGGAGCTGCCAGAGCCGCCTTCCTGTCCCGGGCTGCCAGAGCCGCCCTCCTGTCCGGAGATGCCAGAGCCGCCCGCCTGTCCAGAGCTGCCAGAGCCGCCCATCTGTCCAGAGGCGCCAGAGCCGCCCTTATTTTCTTTCGGAATGTAGTGAAGTAAAAGTAAAATTTGCCAAAAATATAAATAGTAAAATAAAGTACAGATACCCCCAAAATACTTAAGTAGTGTTTTAAAGTATTTTTACTTGAGTATTTTACACCACTGCTTCATAACCCAAGAAGATGCGAGCCTGTAATCGTTTCCAAAAGTGATTCAACAAAGTACTTATAAAGGTTCTGAATACTTATGTAAATTTGATATTTCATTTTTAATACATTTGCCAACATTTCTAAAAACCTGTTTTTGCTTTGTCGTTATGGGGTATGTGTGTAGATCGATAAGACATATTTTTTAAATCAATTTCATAATGAATCTGTAACGTAACAAAATGTGGAAAAAGTCAAGGTGCCTGAATACTTTCCGAATGCACTGTATGTATGCGGATGCCTTAACTATCTCTGTCAATAACCTCCATGTACAGGTATTTGGTATTTAGTATTTTATTTGGATCTCCATTAGCTGTTGCAAAAGCAGCAGCTACTCTAACCTGGGGTCCACACAAAACATGAAACATAATACAGAATGACATAATACAGAACATCAGTAGACAAGAACAGCTCAAGGACAGAACGACATACATTTTTAAAAGGCACATGTAGCCTACATATCAATGCATACACACAAACTATCTAGGTCAAATAGGGGAGAGGTGTTGTGAGGGGAGAGGTGTTGCTTTATCTGTTTTTTGAAACCAGGTTTGCTGTTTATTTGAGCAATATGAGATGGTTCCATGCAATAAGGGCTCAATATAATACTGTACGTTTTCTTGAATTTGTTCTCGATTTGGGGACTGTGAAAAGACCCCTGGTGGCATGTTTGGTGGAATAAGTGTGTGTGTCAGAGCTGTGTGTAAGTTGACTATGCAAACAATTTGGGATTTTCAACCCATTAATGTTTCTTACAGGTGAGATTTGCGTGTGCTAACCACACAGTTATGTATGATCATGTGGTGTGTGTGTGTTCAGATGTAGAAATTCCACATTTGTCTGTATGGAAAAGAGGATGCTTTGTGTAGACCTCTTATAAAGAACTGATACCTCAACTGACATGTACTGTATGAAAAGTGTAGGTTGTTACATGCACAATGTTCCATAAGGATCCTAATCAAGTATTCAAGTGTGTGAGTAGGCTATCTTAGGACAACAACAAGCTCACAGGATCAAGCCCAGGGCTTTCAGTCTTCTTTTTATACTCATCTCTATCACTCTCTTTCTTTGCTCTCCTTTTTTTTCATCCCCCTCTCATGACACCCATCCTGTATTTGTTCTATGAGACTTGTTTCATTCCTTCCTTTTGCCTCATGTGGCGAGGAGGAGGAGGAGTAGACAGGCTGAGACTTAGCCATGGGTTCGTTATTCAAGGGAGATGAATCTCTCTTGGGATATTCAGGACTGTTGTGACTACTGGGATATGTTCTGCCCATTTATGCCATCCTCAAGGCAAACCCAATATAATCTTTAATTTCTAACAAACTGAGTAAATTAACTGTATTACTTACAGCAGTAGTCAGGCTAAAATCCGGTGTTTGTAAATCGCATTCAGAATAAAGGAAATCTTCAGTCAGTCTTATGGGCTGCAGCTGTAAGCACAGCATTAATATGACATGTATTTGATTTAACTCATTGGTCTTATAAGTTCTCAATACATAGAACTGGTTGTTTAAGATTCTTAACTTTGGGTAAATGTATGTGGAGTCATTGAGAGAGATAGTTTACTTAATGGTATTGCTGCAGAGTTCACAACTGTCAGCAAGGTCAATGACTAATGATGGAAGATAATGTCTGTAACCATAGAAACCCGAGAGGTCGTTTTCTGGTCAGGGTGGGGTGTGTATGTGTTTGTGTGCACAGGTATGTGTGTAAAAGGGGAGGGGGCATTGTTTGTCCATTATACATAAGGTCATCATAACATAATGAAAACCATTAGATGACAAATGACATGAACCCTTATGTTGTGTCTCCTTACTGTATTTACTCTGCTATTTACCATACTCACTGTATTTGCTATGTTTACCATACTCACTGTATTTACTCTATTTACTATCCTTACTGTATTTACGCTGTCTCCTCTCCTCACTGCATTTACTCTGGTTACCATACTTACTGTATTTACTCTGTTTACTCTCTTCACTATATTTGCTATGTTTACCATACTCACTGTATTTACTATATTTACTATCCTTACTGTATTTTTTCTCTCTCTCTCTCTCTCTCTCTCTCTCTCTCTCTCTCTCTCTCCTTCCCTCTTTTGGAACAGGCTAACCTGGAAGCAGGAAGTGCGTGGTGCATTGGCAGATCGCCATACAATAGGTTTGTTAGCGTGTTAGCATTCTGATTAGCGGCCGTTTAGTGCCCTGCCGCAGGGATCTAATCTTGCCTCACGCCTCACCGCACATGCTCAATAGAGTTTGTGCCCTCCATCACGATATCATGTCTTTGTGTGAAATCCGAGCGCCATTCACGGGCCCACTGCAGGGCTCAGAATGCCAGCGGCCACCATACCAACACACAGCGCTTTAAAGGGACTCCCCCTGTGCCCCAGTCCCCCAGCTACCCTGCCCTCTGAGTATACAGCATGACTCCCTTCCTCACCATGGGCCCATCTGCTCTGGTCACTCTCCCTGGTCTCCCCCACACCTGTGTATTCTGCAGTGATCTCATTTAGGGTGTTGTTCTCTTGGGGTTGGTGGTCTGCAGTGATCTCATTTAGGGTGTTGTTCTCCTGGGGTTGGTGGTCTGCAGTGATCTCATTTAGGGTGTTGTTCTCCTGGGGTTGGTGGTCTGCAGTGATCTCCTTTAGTGGGTTGTTCTCCTGGGGTTGCTGGTCTGCAGTGATCTCCTTTAGTGGGTTGTTCTCCTGGGGTTGCTGGTCTGCAGTGATCTCCTTTAGTGGGTTGTTCTCCTGGGGTTGCTGGTCTGCAGTGATCTCCTTTAGTGGGTTGTTCTCCTGGGGTTGCTGGTCTGCAGTGATCTCCTTTAGTGGGTTGTTCTCCTGGGGTTGCTGGTCTGCAGTGATCTCCTTTAGTGGGTTGTTCTCCTGGGGTTGGTGGTCTGCAGTGATCTCCTTTAGTGGGTTGTTCTCCTGGGGTTGCTGGTCTGCAGTGATTTCCTATAGTGGGTTGTTCTCCTGGGTTTGCTGGTCTGCAGTGATCTCCTTTAGTGGGTTGTTCTCCTGGGGTTGCTGGTCTGCAGTGATCTCCTTTAGTGGGTTGTTCTCCTGGGGTTGCTGGTCTGCAGTGATCTCCTTTAGTGGGTTGTTCTCCTGGGGTTGCTGGTCTGCAGTGATCTCCTTTAGTGGGTTGTTCTCCTGGGGTTGGTGGTCTGCAGTGATCTCCTTTAGTGGGTTGTTCTCCTGGGGTTGCTGGTCTGCAGTGATCTCCTTTAGTGGGTTGTTCTCCTGGGGTTGCTGGTCTGCAGTGATCTCCTTTAGTGGGTTGTTCTCCTGGGGTTGCTGGTCTGCAGTGATCTCCTTTAGTGGGTTGTTCTCCTGGGGTTGCTGGTCTGCAGTGATCTCCTTTAGTGGGTTGTTCTCCTGGGGTTGCTGGTCTGCAGTGATCTCCTTTAGTGGGTTGTTCTCCTGGGGTTGGTGGTCTGCAGTGATCTCCTTTAGTGGGTTGTTCTCCTGGGGTTGGTGGTCTGCAGTGATCTCCTTTAGTGGGTTGTTCTCCTGGGGTTGCTGGTCTGCAGTGATCTCATTTAGGGTGTTGTTCTCCTGGGGTTGGTGGTCTGCAGTGATCTCCTTTAGTGGGTTGTTCTCCTGGGGTTGGTGGTCTGCAGTGATCTCCTTTAGTGGGTTGTTCTCCTGGGGTTGCTGGTCTGCAGTGATCTCCTTTAGTGGGTTGTTCTCCTGGGGTTGGTGGTCTGCAGTGATCTCCTTTAGTGGGTTGTTCTCCTGGGGTTGCTGGTCTGCAGTGATCTCCTTTAGTGGGTTGTTCTCCTGGGGTTGCTGGTCTGCAGTGATCTCCTTTAGTGGGTTGTTCTCCTGGGGTTGCTGGTCTGCAGTGATCTCCTTTAGTGGGTTGTTCTCCTGGGGTTGCTGGTCTGCAGTGATCTCCTTTAGTGGGTTGTTCTCCTGGGGTTGCTGGTCTGCAGTGATCTCCTTTAGGGTGTTGTTCTCCTGGGGTTGCTGGTCTGCAGTGATCTCCTATAGTGGATTGTTCTCCTGGGGTT